>NW_028281075.1:1818333-2121666 GCF_059751285.1 Brachycentrus maculatus | reverse complement strand
TTCAAAAAACTAAATATTTTTCAAATGGAGAAAAAAACTTCAGATTTTACCTAAAAAGATCTGTTGCACAGTAAGTAAGTAAGTTCAGTAAGTGGCTTGATATTTATTTTTAATACATTGTATTATTTTCTTAAACTTTAAAAACGTTCTCCTGAAAAATCAAGTATTTTGATTTATGACGTTCTTGAAAGGAGTGAGCGTAATGGTATATGTTTACAGCGTAAATCATCAACAAAATAACATTTTGGTGGTGATCAATGTGGCTAAAGCAAGTTTTCTGTCATTCTTAATTGCATTCATTGAATGTGTCAATTTTTTTCCAGTATTCATTGGTCAATGGCAGAGATATTGAACCTTTTCATTTCTAAAGGTCACATTCAACTTAACGTAAAAAATTCAAGTCAATTCATCAACTGCTTTTCGAGTTGCGGACATTAACATACGAAAGCTGTATATTTAAATGAAAACATATTAAAATATGTTAAAATTTATGTATTTTTTTATTGGCACAAGGCAAAAGTCCGTATCAGATCACCCGAGATGCAATGCAGCCTTAAGGTACACAGGTTTCCCGTCCCTGATTAATGGTATTTTAAAATAAATACTGATTATCATATAGCTCATATCTTTAATTACATGTAGGTTCAAGATTAGAAATGGTAATAATCAAACTACTAGGGAATTAATTTTTCTTCAACTTCAGTTATTCTATTTTTTCTAAAAGACTGGAATTTTTCGACTTAGACGTGAAAAGATACGGTGAAATTTAATTTAATACGGTGAATTGTAATATACCGAAATACAATAGTCTGAAATATCTTAATTTACACTACGAATGACCCCGTCCAACGATTACAATAGAAAAATACATTGTTAAATCGATACAATAATTAATCATTGAATTTCGAAATTTCGAGAAATCCGAAATATTTCATTTACACCTACATATAGGCATAATAATTGTAGTGCTTAATATTTTAAGGGCAAGTCATTCTTTCACATTGACCAATGTTGTTTATTACTAATAACCCAAAGAAAAAATACCAGTTTTGTGT
Source organism: Brachycentrus maculatus (assembly GCF_059751285.1). Taxonomy (NCBI): domain Eukaryota; kingdom Metazoa; phylum Arthropoda; class Insecta; order Trichoptera; family Brachycentridae; genus Brachycentrus; species Brachycentrus maculatus. The sequence goes on along the minus strand of NW_028281075.1, from coordinate 2,120,611 downwards.
ATTTAATTTAATAAATATGCAATTTTCTTACGCAGTAAAATATCGTGCTCATGGGAGTAATGAGTTGGCGAGAGGCAGGTCAGAAAGGAACACGATATTTCAGTATCACTAACGAGCTTTCGTTTTCAAGGTATTCAAGGACTATACTGTATTATGTTATTCTAGGTAGGTATTTAAATTTAACTCGTAATTTTATGTACATATTAATAAGTTTTCCTCGAAAGCGCAATGACCTACCTCTAGGTCTCTCAAGATCAGGATCAGGATAGCACGCAATATAAATGCATTTCTTATTCGCACGAGGCATGACAATAACTCTGCACTATGTTGCTAGCATTAATCCATCGTATTCTTTGCATAGGTATATTTTCTTTCCAATCGTTACTCTTGGGTTTTGTGGCAAAATTATAAAAGTGGTCGTAAAATCATGAAATTATAAATTTAGTTCTTTAATTAAACACGCTTGTCTTTCATTTCGTACCGGTTTCTAATATGAAATATAATAACAACAAAAACTAGTAGCTTCCTTTAACTTATCATTCTAGCAGACTATCGGAGCTTAAATGTTATCCCAGTACAAACTTGATGGCACTTTTGCAAGTCTCGCGGCATAGAACAAATTACCCTCGAATCTGAGATCTATTCAGAATTCTGGTCTATACTCAAGACACAATTTTCCGGATCTCTTATCCATAGTAACCATATTAAATCATAATGTTCATTTTCACTCTTACCCGTAGACATTGATTACCTTGCCTAATTATATATTATGTATAAGTATACGTAAATATGAAGTATAAAAAATGTAAAATACGTAAATTGAATAGCGCCTTAGAGATTTTTTGAGGCGATTTTTTTACGAAAACGGCTCTATATAAATGCTCATTTGTTTTTATTATTATTATTATGCTAATCTGTGCTTTTGTGAAATTTTTAGTTTATATCTACTATTATGACTAAATAAGCCATTATTTTTAAATATACATAGTTACTATCAAAGCATACTGCAAAAATTAAAGAATCACTTTTATGTTGCCATTAATTAACTCTTTGTTATGTCGTAATTTAGTGTATTTTAAGATCAGAAACATAAATTGAACTTTGAAATAGATTGTGTGAGGAATATTATAATAGAATTCGAAAATCAAATCCAAAAGACTGGCACAGTTAAACTTTTAGCTTTTATCTAAATGGCATAAATTGCCTTGGTAATTTTTTTTCAATTGACCTGCATAAGGCAAGTAAGAGACTCTGAAGAAGGACATTTTAAAATTATAATTATTTTACCGTCGTAAATCCATTAACCCTAAACTAGAACCAATCAATTCAAGGTAATCAATGGATTAGTTTATAAATCACCAACTGTTTTCTCAGTGTCATGGTAAAACAAAATCCAAGGTAAAAATAGTCATTCCGTTGTTATCTATCGATAGATTTAACTATTTGTGTGTATATTTGTATGTAAATATATATATTATATGTTTCTTTAAACTGCCTGCTTCCTTGCATGCGATTCTTTATATCGCTATTAAGTAAATTTTTCAATCATTAAGTCTATTCGAGCATAACTGCTCGTAGACAGATAACTACTTGCATGCATACAAAATCCCTGAAAAATAATGAGAAAAATTGCAACGGATGCACAGTTCTGTATGTATACTGAGCGAATGTCTTCGACCTTGGGCTGTCAGCGCGAATAATTGATGTTTAAGATGATACTTGAATCAGGAAACACGCTTGTTTTCTTCTCTCGGAGCTTTTCCGCCCCTCCACCCGACGCCACCACTCTCGCGATACCTCCGCAATAAATTCCAACAATGACATTCGTAATAATCGGAATGGGCAGATAGGTAGCCGGCTGAACATTTCATTTGACGTTTGCCGGCTCCGATAAACATCAGTCTTGATCATCGACTTATAAAGTAACCATTCTGAAATCTATCTTACGGGCCTATGATACAATTTTATATACTAGATGAAGCAGCTTCAGCCGGTGTGAAATTCGGAAAGAGTGATGATAAAAATTATTTTAAAAAAAGTGTTTTTAATCTAAATATTTCTTTAATAAATTACGTGGAAATGTTATAATCAATATGAATAACGAACAGTGATCACTTGGTGTTTTCAATTTTATGTCAATATTGAGAAACGCCGAGATATTTCGTACGGCGACGGCGCGCTGAAAATTGCAACATTCTTAAAAGAAAAAACAGAAATTGTTAAACAACCAAGTAATTTAACTCGCGGTGATAAAGACACGGTATATCAAGTGTATCGAGACTTGAACGAAATAAAATGTTCAACCTTTTTACAGGGGCCGTTTGTCACATTTCTTCGCTTTTATTGGGTAAGTTTCCGTGTATCTGAATTGACATGAAATTGACTAACTAACTAAGTAACCATCACGCAGGGGTAGGCAGAGATAATAGAACGCCATACCACCCTGTCTTTGCAAACATTCTTCGCCTCTTCGATTCCTGACCCGGCCGCTTTCAAGTATTTGGCATACCTGATTGTACCAAGTTTTCCTCGGTCTTCTTCTGCTCCTTTTTCCAACTTCATTTGCCTTATAAAAATTGTTAACTGTTCTTTTCTCACTCATACGTTTCACATGTCCAAACCATCTCAACGCAACCTTTCTTAATTTTATCGAATGTTGCCGATTTTTTAAAATTCTAAATGTCGCCAAAATTCAAATCGTAATTCTGTGATGTAAAACTTCTTGCATGTCAAATATCAAAAATTTTATAAATTTTATGACATGTGACTAGATATTAAAAGAATGTATAAGTATTTGTTAAACTCCTTCAGAAAGTAGATAGGTTTTTCAAATGGATGCTAAGTAAATGGCAAATAATTGTTAAACGTTTTTCATTTCCTTTAATGATTGAAATTAATAAAATTATTTACAACATTTTGAGTGTGTCCAAATACTTGTTCACAAATCTGGATTATCTCCAATTACAGGAGTTATTTTTTTACATTTTTTTTTGACATCGCAACATTGATGAAGAAGAATATGGAAGTCCGGACATTAACAGGGCTTACAACCGTCATAGGCTAATTTAAGTGATCACTTTACACATGTGTAACATTCACCAATTCTACCCATGGTTGACAACCACACTACTCAAAAATGAGTAAAAAAACATTCTCAATCATGGGTTCTACCCATGATTGACCTGGCCTGCTTAAGTGATCACTTTATACGATTGTGTAACGTTCACCATTCTGCTCATTATTGAATATTGCTTTTTTTATAGATATAGAAATCTTCTATGCATTTGGAATTTTGGCTAATACATACATATAGTCCGTGGTACGCTACAGTTTTTTTCAGGTTTTTACCTAGATTTTACGTATCGTTGTACGATAAATATTATAAGTCAATGTATAATAATGTTTTTTTTTTTAAAGTTTTTATTTATATAAGTGGAAAATGAGCTCACTCGTATTTCCAGCGAAAAAATAACTGTGATTTACGGTCCGATGAAGAATTATTGCTTCATTAATTCATTATTACTAGTATTACGCCATTATCATTTGCAATGTATGGAACTGGAAGAATGGAGTTGGCAAAAGAAGGATGAAAGTAGAATGAATGCAGTCCAAGTACGATCCCTCAGACGAATGTACAGCAAAACGATGTATGAGAGATGATCGAATGGTGAAATATGGAAAGAAAGCAAAGCTGAGATAAGCATTATCAATATAATCTCAGCTTTGCATTCATTCCTTATTTCAAAGATTAAGACACGTGTGTTGAGATGGTTTGGAAATGTGGAACAAATGAGTGAGGAAGGAACGGTAAAACAAATTTACGAGGCGAATGTAGTTGAAAAAAGCAGCAGATGAAGACCGGGAGAATCTGCATGATAGGTTACATGAAAGCGGTCGGGTCATGAGTCGAAATAATCGTCGGGTGTGTATGAGGAGGTGCATGCATGTAGAAGAGGCGAAGAATGTTTGCAAAGTCAGGGTGGTATAGCGTTCTATTCTCTCTGTCTACCCCTGTGGGAAAACGGCGTGATGGTTAGTTAGTAAGTTAATTTTTATATTATTTTTTGACATCTCATCAAAGATGAAGAAGAATATGGAAGTCTGGGCATTTACGGGGCTTACGACCGTCATAGGCTGGTTTGAGTGATCACTTTACACACGTGTAACATTCACCAATTCTACCCATTATAATCCGGGATTCGGATCTCACATACTAATATAAGAGTTTCTGCTTAATAAAAAGCTTCTTTACATCTCACCAATAGATGTCTCTAGTGAAGTTTTAGTGATTCATGAACAAGGTTTCTAAATTGGTTCATATATATATAGAACTTCCAAGAATTTGAGTAGTGTGGTTGTCAATAATGGGTAGAATTGGTGAATGTTACACGTGTGTAAAGTGATCACTCAAACCAGCCTATGACGGTCGTAAGCCCCGTAAATGCCCAGACTTCCATATTCTTCTTCATCTTTGATGAGATGTCAAAAAATAATATGAAAATAACTCCTGTAATTGGAGATAATCCAGATTTTGTGAACAAGTATTTGGACACACTCAAAATGTTGTAAGTTAATTTTTCATTTCCATTAATTTATAATTTAATTCGTATACTACTATATAGTACATGAAAAATAATGAAAAATTATTATCAAAATTAGTGAATATAATCAACCATCAAAAAAATGTATTTGATAACATAAACAGTAACAAATAATTCATTTTAAAGAACGAAATACATATCAGTAATGACAATAATCATTTTTTAAATCCCCGTTCGCCGTTTTCTGATCGTTATATCTATATATTATATCTTATATACCATACACATATTTTGCTAAGATGCAAAGATTATAATAAAATATGAATATAGTATGTATGTACATTTTTATGTAGAAATAATGAGAATCTGTGTCAGGTCATATATATGTACTATATTTGAAGCTCTAGGTGTGTCCCGTATGGTCTAGTGGCTAGGATACCTGGCTTTCACCCAGGAGGCTCGGGTTCGATTCCCGGTACGGGAATATTCTTTTTTTATTTTATGAATAATTATTTATATGGAGTATATTATTTCCATTTTATTTTTCTCTTAAATAATAATGCTATCCTTTGCAGGTATTTTATTTTATTTTTTTATTTAATTTATTTCATAGATACATTTACTATATGTCTTTAGGCATGGCCTGTGTTGAGCCGAAATATTAACATGTTAATACATTTATTTATTTATTTATTTTTATTATTATTTTTTCATAATTTTTCTTTATTTTTTTTAATTATTAGATTATATACATTACATACAAGAGATACAATAATAATTTACAGTATAAAGGTTTTACAATAAAATAATTACACTTGAACTTTAATTAAATCACTTATTAATTATTATTATTTATTATTATTATTAATTATATAATATCCATCTCTATAAATATTATTCGTTTATTTATTTAATTGTTTATTGATGATAAAATTATTTTATTGTGCTACAATAGAATTGATTTCATTAATATGTTTTTTTTTTATTTCCTAGCCTTTGCACCAATAAAAATTCATTTACTGCCAAAGGGAAATTGTTTTAAATGCTGTCCCATTGATGATGACAAGGATATACGTTTTCTATTGTACACAAGGTTTGTTATTTGTCAATAAAAGAAACATTCATATATTTTTTTAAAAAGGTAATTTTTTAAGGTAAATAAAACAAAAACAAAAAATGTATGCATCGGCCGGGAATCGAACCCGGGCCGCCCGCGTGGCAGGCGAGCATTCTACCACTGAACCACCGATGCCTCGGACATTTCGGTCAAAATTACATAATAAATATTATTTTCTGTTTTCACCCAATTTAAACATATTCTCACATATCGCTCACTCCTTTCAAGAACGTCATAAATCAAAAATCGTCAATTTTAAGTTGTGCATGTTTTCGGATTGCCCAGAAAATGTACTATATCCCAATAAAAGAGGCATATTTTTAACTTTATATTTACCCGCTACAGGACAGAAAGTGTTATTTTTGCATTTTGAAGAAAAGGTATTGTTTTATTATTTTTTTAAAAATCCAAAATATTTTTCAAATGGAGAAAAAATCTTCAGGTTTTATCTAAAAAGATCTGTTGCACAGTAAAAAGTTCAATAAGTGGCTTGATATTTATTTTTAATACATTGTATTATATTTTTAAACTCTAAAAACGTTCTCCTGCAAAATCAAGTATTTTGATTTATGACGTTCTTGAAAGGAGTGAGCGATATATCGCTCACTCCTTTCAAGAACATTGTAAATCAAAAAACTTGATTTTTTAGAACGTTTTTAAAGTTTAAAATTATAATACAACGTTTTAAAAAAAATATTAAGCCACTTATTGAACTTTTTACTGTGCAGCAGATCTTTTTAGGTAAAACCTGAAGGTTTTTTCTTCATTTGAAAAATATTTCGTATATTTAAAAAAATAATTAAACAATCTTCAAAATGTAAAAACAACACTTTCTGCCCTGTAGCGCGTAAATATTAAGTTAAAAATATGCCTGTTTTGCTGGGATATAGTACATTTTCTGGGCATTCCGGAACATGCACGACTGAAAATTGACGATTTTTGATTTATGACGTTCTTGAAAGGAGTGAGCGATATGGATAGGTAATTTTTTTACGAGTCTACTTTTTACTGTAACATCATAACATGATTACCTCTCATATTTTAGGGAGAATCCCATTAACGAAGAACAATTATTCATGTCGAGAGATCTCGACTGGGACACAAATTTGGATTCAAACCGAAAGACTATTATGTACTTGCATGGATTCACAGAGCACGCCCCTGGAGAAAGCGGTGCGAGTATCAGAAATGGTTTGGTTTTTTCGCAATATATTTTTTAAAACAAATTTCTTTACGAGTTTTACATTGAATATGTAGTTTTTTTCGAAAGTATTTTCATCCACGAAAAAGGCGCGCCTCGACAGCGGCATCGGATTTTAAGTGATTTTCGGGGGGTTTGAAAAATTAATAAAATCCATGCTGTTTGTTTCTTATGGAATTTTTTATTACAACCTAAGGGAACGAATTACCAGCTTTATTTGTAATAAGGTTATTTCTAGGTATTATTGTATGTAACATGAAAATTTGTTGGAAATTCTCGCTTATTGCCCGGGAAAAAGCTTTTGAAGTTTATCATGCAACTGAGTACCTACTCTATTAAAAAGGTTTACGAACTAAATATTTTGATGTAAGGGCAATTGAATATGCGCAGTGAAAGTTCGAATTGAAATCTGAAGTTAGTTTAACTGCTCTTGTTGAAATGCATCGCGTGAATTATAGACTAATTCAAAGTTAACTGAGAGTGGTAATACAAAATTCACTCAACTATAATTAAAACTTTTAATAATACAAGTTAGTTACTTATTTTATTTTTTAATTAGATTATCAGCTTTCCGGCATTATTGCTTGTAACGAGTGTTATCGAAAATCGAAAGGAAAGGGATCAAAGGAAATAATGAATAAATATAGGCCTCTAGCACCCGTCAGATTTCATTATTAACTATTGGCACATATAAAAATTCTCGTCGAATTTTTGGTACATTTTTTAACCAAAATTTTCCTTATTGAAAATCAAATTTAATCAAGTATTGACCACTTTTATTTGTGAACTTTTGGCATTTTTCGGGTAGCTTCATAATTCAATCGGAATAGAACTTCTGTAATTTATCGTCGAAAAACTTGGCCAAGTGATTTTCAGCGGCTCTTCGGTCGTCCAATTTTCAACCATCAATAATTTTTTTTAGAGACCCGAAACAAGTAGTAATTAGACAAGTGCAAGATCCGGGCTATACGGTGAATGCATCAAAACTTTCTAACCAAGTACCATCAATTAGTTCAGAGTCATCAAAGATGCGTGTGGCCCGGCATTGGCATGATGGAGCACAACTCCCATTCTGTTGGCCAATTCTGGTTGTTCTTTCTGGATTGCTTTGTTCAAACGGTCAAGTTGTGCACAGTACAGGACGGAATTGATGGTTTCGCCAGGTTACAACAACTCAAAATGGATAACTCCCTTCCAATCCCAACAAAAACTCAACATAACATTGTTTGCCGATAATCCAGGCTTTGAAGTCGTTTGTGGAAGGTCACCAGCCTTTGACCATGATCACACGCATTTGATATTCTCCTATTTCACCCACTTTTTTATGCTCTTAAATGATTCGCTTCAAAAATGGTTAGATTTCGTTGCGTTTAAGCAGCATTTCACAAATGGTAATTCGGTCAGTAAAATTTCTTTGCGTTAATTCATGTGGCACCCAAACATTGCCCTTCTTTTTGTAGCTTCTCTTTTCAAATGATTTCAAACTGCCCTGTGGTTGATGTTTAGTGGCTATTTCATGCATGTTAGTCTTGTACCACCAGTTTCAAAATTTCATCGACTTATTCAATGACTAGCCGACCAGAGGAAGATGGATCTTTGACGTCGAAATTTCAGGAATGGGGTCGAGCAAACAACTCCTGGGTCCTTCGTTTACTCAAAACATTCTCACCGTACACTTCACAAAAATTTCGGCAATTTTGGCAACCTTTTTATAGTAAAAAAGCATGACAGCGTATTTTTTTCAGATATTTAATTAATTTTAAATCAGCATAACTTTTGACAAAAGCAATGAATTGGAAAAAAAATCTAAAATTTCTCCTTTTTGGCACATGTTCATTTGAAAGCATCGGGTGAGTGTTGCCTGATATAATATGGGCATCAACATCATCTAGTGGCAAAAAAACCGCCGATACTTTTTATATGACCTATTATATGGTACATATATTATATGTACCTATTAGTATGCTTGTACGGCTTCAAAATATGTACCTAATAAATTTATTCTCTATCCATTGTATGTTAGCTATTTTTTTTAATGCATATGCATATATGTATATATATATATATATATATATATATATATATATATATATATATATATATATATATATATATATATATATATATATATATATATATATACATGTTGATTGTGTTTCTTTCCATACAAGTAAGTGTAGCACATTACATAGGTAGATAATATAGGTGTTAATTGTCAATACTAGTGTATGTATCACTCAATTTTGGGTGCTTTGCCAATAAAAAATGTTAGTGCTTGTTTGTACACATGTAGAGCGCAGGTGTACTTAATTCGTATGTTCGTTGTTCAGTATGGAGGGTTGACATAGGTATCCCGTTACAGCTTACGGCTAACAGCAAACGTTTATTCATGAGTACTTTTGTGATGTTTACAGATTTCAGTCTACACGACACGCAGCAAAATATAACCGTAGTACTATAAGCCCACAATCAAAGGCTAAAAAGCTTTAAATATAAAGCTGAAAATGTATAATGTATACAATACTACGGAATTTATTTATTTTTAAATCTATTCACTCGTACTGTTTAAAGTTTTATATTCAGTCGTATTAAAAATTATTAGACAGCCATGACCAAAAGTTGTTGATAAGTATTGAAATAAATTATTTTGCCTAAATTGGATATTTCTTTTTTTAATGAATTTTAATTTATCCGCCTTTTTAAGTGTCGTTCTTAATAATTTTGCCTTGCCCATTAGTTGGTTATAAAATATGCCGAAATATAATATTATTTGATTTATGTAAACGAACTAATATTTCATAGTCCAACTTCTTCCATGTGGCTTATTATTTTATTTCCGAATTGTGTAATATTACACCGTATTTATAAAAATAAATAAGTCGTTATTATAAAAATAAATATGGTTGTAATAATTATTTTTAATGACTTATCTACCTTCACGAAAAATAAAATTTGTTCGCTTGCGGTATGCGGCTTTTTCCAACTTAATCACCCTCTTTATAACGTTTGATGTAATTTGCGTCAAACGGATTTTTTCCCTTTTGGCATTTCTAATTTGAAATATTTTTGCTGAAATTTTATAAATTTAGATAAATATTACATGTTTATGCATCTACTCGTATATTCAAAAAACGACAACAGGGATTATTTTTAATGATTTACTGGCAAACATATAAATTACTACAAACATTTCATTAATTGATTCGGCAGTCACTTTGTGGTAAAATCTATCCATTTTTAATTAATGTTTTACTTAGTAAATACCACTATTTCTTAAAATCTACTGTGACACGTGTTTCGATGCATTCCGCATCATTTTCAAACACCGGTGTCACATTAGATTTTAAGAAATAGTGGTATTTACTAAGTAAAACATTAATTAAAAATACTACAAACATATAGGCAATCGAAACCCTATTTATACAAATATGTACCTACAATCCGTATAATACAGTGAATGTGTCTATTTTAAATTCTGTTCATGAAGTCTAATGATGTTAACTCGATAATAATGGTACCGAGACTCGTAAGTTAAATCCGTAAATGAAATATATTATTTTGAACATTGGCAAAACAAAATATCCTCAACGCAAAACATGTGATGTACCTCAGTAACTTTGGGTACTAATTTAAGAAATACCTATTGCTTCACTGGTGTAAAATATTACCTGAAGGGTGCTTTGGGTGTAAATATATCAAAACTTTATAATTTTATTCAGAAAAGTTAGAGTTTCACCTTATTCTAATGAAATCACATCTTTATTATTTTTAATGAATTGAAATGAATTATTACAGCATACCTCGCTAGCGGAGACTATAACGTTATTCTGGTTGACTGGGGAGTTCTCATCGCCTTACCCTGGTAAGATTTAAATTACTATGTGATATCATAATAATTAAATTATACTGTACTTTGTTTCACCCCTATCCGCACAAATGGTGCTCAGGGCATAACATAGGGTAGACGGGGAGTCTACTTAATCATAAATTGCACGAAGGCAAGACGATCAGTCCTGCGCTCCAGATTTTTGGTAGAGGAATGGAATATACTTTATGGGATATAAATTACGTAGTTGAATTGGGTTAGGATGAAGAAAATTACTACTTTATGCCAAAGGAAATGAAGGAGGAATAGTAGGTAGTAGAGGGATAATTAAAGTAGTTGCTAGGGCAATCGTACAAGCTTATGTAAGTTGTACACCAAGTTGTACGAGTTCATTGAGGAAGACTCGACATTACGTATACATTAATTAATGAGCAGAGTGGTAAATGTTACACAGTGTTCAAAGAATTTGCTTAAATCTAAAATTAAAATTAAAAAAATAAAATAAAAATTATCGGTTTACTTGGAATATTCGTAAATATTGTAAATAGATGAGTGTAACGTGTCCAGATTTTTCATTTATTTATTTGAATGGGAATAAGTGTTTTATATTTCCGATCAACGAACACATTGTATTTTACTACATTGTTCATCAAAATGACATCAGTGGAATTTATTTTTTAATCGAACAATAGAAAAATTTAGACAAGTCTCAAAAAAATTATTTTACAAAAACATTCAATTGACGAAGGAATAAAATTGTGATATAATATAGTTGGGACCTATTTCATAGGTATTATAACACGTATGTATATATAATATGCTCTACACGGTTAAACTGGGCCACAGAATTGAGAACCCACTCGCTCGGAGCACTTTATGGCTGAAGTGACGAGCGTGATTCGATTTACCATCGTATGGCGCAATATGGTATAATCTATAATCATATCATACAAAACATGAACGTCAGATAGTACACCAGGCCTTTCAATATATTAAATAGCCGAGCTAACCAGATCCGCTAAAAACTTACAGGTACTCTACCACGTGGAGGTATTTCATCCATTTTATGCAGCCCAAAGAGAATTTATTTTCTGAACCTTTGTATCAATAGCAGGAACGCAATAAAGCCCTTGACATAGGTCTGTGTTTTTTTTATGTGAGGGGGTTATGTTGGCACGCAGTACGTATATACCATAAAATTCCTATATTTTATCCTGCATTTAAAAAAAATGAAATTGTCTTTTGAATAATTTACGTTTTGCTTTAATTATATGGACGCAATTTATACCCTTTATGAATAAACAGGTACTTCAAAAACAATCTACTGTGATGATAAATTTGCATAGAGGATTTTATTTTGTTCTTTGTGTGCAAGTTTGAATGTGAGTATTATGCATCATGAGCATGAATAATAAGAGTATTACCTCTTCCTATTTTCAATTCCACGGATCACTGCATGAAAATAATAATCGTGGGTTCAAAGGGCTCAAGGACTCTCTCGAAAGTACGAATGGGCAGGCCAGGTATCGCCAATAACATATTGTCAATGTTATTTATGTGATTTAACGCAGAACATGAATTCAATATTTCATGTGTTTGAATGTTCATAAAATCTCTTGATTTTACATTCCAAAACTCTGGGATATTAAATTGCGATATGGACCAATAAGTAGTTGGAATAAAATCGTGTTCCATAATCCATGAATTCGGACGCTGTGTCCGGAATAAGAAAGCATTTTAGATGAATAAAGTACGACCAAGTTTCCTGTTTATTTTAACACCAAATTATTGTGTATTAAATACAAAAAAATAAGAAAAGTTAGTTTATTAACAAAACCGTGCATAATTAGATATCTGCAACGACGAACAAAATAAGGAGAAAACCAAAGATTAAGATTAATATAACTTTTAATTAAAATTAGCAAAGTTTTCCATAAATGAGAAACTGCAAATGTCAATCGCTTCAATTGTCCCTGTCGTTACTTTTTCGTAATAAAGTTTTCGCATCGATGAGAAACATTCACGGAAAAATTGACAATCCGGTTGACGCTTCCAGAGAACTTAACATAAGTACCTACTTAGTTTGTATTGCTGAGTAAATATGTTTGTGTTTTATACGTTTGAGCTTACGTAAATACAATTCCGTTTGAATGCTTTGCGGTAGTTAACATAATATAAACAATTAGCTTTTGTGCTTTTCGTCGAGTCAACAAACCAAACAAATTAAAAATATAAAACAACGTCATTAGTAGCCATAAAATAGATTCGAACAAATTAAAACGAAGAAATATGTTTATTTAATCAAAGTCTTCAACGATTTCTGTATGAATTTTGAATTACATCGTAATACGTAAATAGGATTTCAAGAATAACAATTATTTCAGTTTTTGGGTATTAACTTTTTAGATATGAATTTCAACAAGTATCTACTATTCAATATTAAATCTCACCGTATTAAATTTCTCGTGTAAGTTTGTACCTACTATATATATTCGTTACTTTCAGTTATCCAACAATTGCGTGTCTCCATTTGGGTGTGGGATAATATTTTTCTTCCATTTCAATTTGTATATGAAAACAATTGAAAAATACACATTTCTACAGTGCCATGCTTGCCTGAATAGAGTATGTTCCTTTAAACTATTGTTACCACTCAGACAGATTGGACCTTGCGTACTAACAGAAACAATAGTTGAATGAAATAGTCCAGTTTTTCGAAAATCTGGCGGTATTACGAGTATAAGCAATACTGAGTGCTTTCGTGTTAAATGCTTTAATTAAGAAAATACAGCAATAAGATGCTAATTATCTTATTTCTTTACTAAATAAGATCGACATACATGTGCCCTCGGATTCTATTCTCGTTAAGTTAAGCAAGAAAACAGCGTTTCTTCTAAATAATAATCGATTTATTACTCGGGATTTTAATCTAATGTATAAGATCAATCATCTTGCGTTCAGGATTTAAACATTAAAATTACAATAAGCGTAATGCTCGCCCCCTATGGAGCATATAGATTCCACAAACTGCATATCCAGGCTCTTCAGTCGACTGCCAGCTTTCTTTGCATCTTTAGACGAAAACTGCCGACGAACCGTCAGTGGTTGACGCCCGTCCAAACTAAGTGGCGACATGTTCCATAAGTCTACTAGTGTGATAACTAATGAGATTATTGCGCTACCCTATGAATGGGGAAATGACTGCCTACTTTATTTTAATCTGTATGAGCCCAACAAGAAAAAATACATTCTCAATGTTCAACAGAATTCTTGATGACATGGCGTCGGCGTCGATTAATTTCCTTTAATCCGAAACAGAATTTTCAATTTCGTGAAGCATTTTCAAAAAATTCCAATACCGTGTACAGATTCGTTTATTTTCGTCTCCCCATACCTCTAATGTTTCGGTGATAAATTGTATACTGAATACCTACATAAATCATTTAAATTTATGTCCTCCTAATTTATTTCACGTAATGAGAATTTTTACATTATAATATAAATTTTTATAAAAAGATTTATATTATCCACTGACACTTCGTGATGAAATTGCATTTTTAATTTATTATTAGATTAAAACCAATATTTTTAGCTTTTCCACTTTTTTATTTGACCAGCGACCGGGTTTCGTCTTTACCGACATCATCAGACTGGTCTGATGATGTCGGTAACGACGAAACCCGGTCGCTGGTCAAATAAAAAAGTGGAAAAGCTAAAAATATTGGTTTTAATCTAATAATAAAAAATAAAAAAATTTTATAAAAAGGTTAACTTGAACGATTTACATATATATGAAACAATATATTTTTAGATACTTTACTTTGCATAAAATTAAAATTACTCGCTTTTTAAGTTCCCTTATATTATGAATATAATATCAGAATGTTATTATTTATGTAAGTATAAAGGTGGTATTAAATTTTACCAAGGTTGAAAGTTCGTAGAAAATTTATGCAAATATAATCAAAGCAACCCTAAATAATATAGGTTTAAAATAACTATGACGTCACCGAAAAACCTACCATTAAAATTACACTAAATAAATATAATTCAGTGGCTCTTAACGATTTTTCCCCGTTTGGCAACAAATTTATGATTAACCCAATTAAGTTTATCATAAATTTGTTATAAAACATCTTGGGGTCCTGATTGGTGTAGACCTAGTGCCTGTTTCTAAGAGGTATTAGCCTCCTGCGATGTCGATTCCCAGCTGTAAATCCATCTCTTTGGTGGTTTGTCCGGGAGTCGTCTACCTTGGGGTTGGCCGCAATGTAAGGGAGTCTGGACGGTTCTATTCTCCTCACATGCGCATACCATTGTCTTCTTCGATGTCTTCCTCACCTAACGATCTCGCATATTTCTGGTATCCTGTTGTTCCTTACTCTATCTCGTAGACTCTTGACAGATATGCTCCTTAGAGTTTTCATTTCTGACAATCTTAGCGCGTATAATATATGTGAAAAAGTGACCAACTAACAAAACGTAAAATGTTCAGGAGAGCCATTTAAGTCACTTTTGCTTGGCAATAAAATAAACATCAATAGTCACAACAAGACAATATATTACACTTCCAAGTTTAAAATCGCTTTAGGATTTTTTCAGGGCAATATACAGCTAGTAAGATATCAAATAGTCAATAATCACGTTTTTGTAAAAAAAATGCGCTTTGTCACATTCTCCTGCATGGCTACGATATGTAAAAATTAAGCATTGTTTATGTCAGGTACATATCGGCGGTGCGCAACACCGTTCACGCTTCGCACGTGATAGCACGCTTCGTGCAGTGGTTGGATTCGCAAGGGATCAAAGCAAGCGCGCTTCACATCGTCGGCTTTTCCCTCGGAGCGGAAGCGGCAGGACTGACCGGCAAGGAACTCAACAGCAAAGGGTACAGGATTGGAAGGATAACTGGTAATTCACCAAAAAAATTGGCTCTTTTTAATTGTAAAAGAAAAACACTTGTTTTTACCACTTGAGTTTATTTTATTATGACAACTAGTTTCGGAAGCTATGCTTCCATCTTCAGGTCTAAATGTAAACTGAAACATAATAAATAATTATCTGTTCTATAAATACGGAGAGGGGTAAGTAATAGGGAGGGGGGTTAGCCAAGGGGGTGGAGTTTGAAAATAAAGGAAATGTGGAAAGCAATGGTGAAGAATTTGGAAACAACATATTGTTTATTAATTTTTTATTAGAATTTTCTAAAGTTATTCATAATTTGGCTTTTGTGTGGTACTAGGTGTAATAATTTTAGTTTATGAGACTGGAATGAGTGATTTGTATCAATTGTGTGATTTGCGAATTCCGAAAACTAATTACTAACAAGACCACCACGATGTTCTTTAATTGTAATCTTTAAATTTCTCGCGGTTTGGCCTATATATTTTTTATCACAATCTCCAAATGAAATTTTTGATTTTGAGTTATCGAGGATTATATGTAAATTATTATTTGTATAATATGCAGGTTGGATATGGGAGGGTAAGATTTTCTAAATATTTTCAGTTATTGAACCCGTGTTTTTCAGACCTGACGATGGAAGTTTAGCTTCCGAAACTAGTAGTCATTAATAAACTTAAGTGGAATAAAAACAAGTGTTTCCTTAATCATTATATACATATATATATATATATATATATATATATATATATATATATATATATATATATATATATATATATATATATATATATATATACACATATTAATAATATTTTTAGGAATGAATTGCTGTATTCGGCTATATTTTGATACACTTTATTTAAACATAATACAAATGGAGTGAATACTTTTTTTATGCAGTTATATATTGTATTGTGAATTAACTTTTTTTCGTTAGAAGGAACCTTCGTACGTTTTCCATTCTCTTTTATACGATTTTTTGTGTACCTTTCCATGTTACACCACATTTATTTACGAGTACCAATACAAACTCATTCTGATACGCAAAGTTTCAAATTAGGACGTGACATTTCGTCTTCACGACCTTTCCCTTAAAGGTAAATGTCAAATAAATATAGCTTATATTTCTCAACCTTTCAAACGTCTATTCAAAATTATATTACCGCGTATATTATAACCCAACCCTCGGTTATAATGTAGATGTACGATAAAGAACAAAAACACTCGATAACGTCTGTCGTTGTATGAGGTTTTTGAGATTTATCACAATTGAATATTTTTTTCATTATCTGGTAAAACTGCGTACTGCTAGTATAGTCAAATCATATCAAGTAGATTTATTATTCAATCAAAATTAACATAATCCGTGTTCTGCGTTCGGTGTCATATTTATTTTATGTATTTACATATACGTATGCTAAAAAAATTATCCATACAAATTAGGCATAAACTATCGAAATTTTGTTTCCTGATTTTTTTTCTTTCTTATTGTTTTGTTTTAAATTAGTCAATTGAAAAAGATTCAGTATTAAATTAATTTTATACTCATTTCTCGTGTTTTTTCTATGGTGAGAAAATGTTTTATTTTGGCAAAATGAAAAATATCGAAAACATTTATTATTTCAAAAGCGAAGCTGGAAGGGCGGATTTTATATCCGTGTATAAACGAACGATTTTATAATAATAGTAAAAAATAGAAAAACGGCTTTTATTCATCTTTATATATGTAGATGTAAATAAACTAATATTCTTGTTTCTAAAACTTAAAACGTCATTTAAGCCCTTTGTACATGGCACATAAAAATGCACAAAGATAAACTGTAGTCGTATCTCTTAGTGGGTTTCGTCTTTAAAGCTCAGATTTATTAAGCGTATATCCAGAATTTAGTGCAGAACAGAACAAAGAAATGTACACTGCTGTACTGGTCTTTGTTTCAGTCGAACGGTAGAGATTTACTAGGACTGGGCTGATTGTTTTTCATGCGTTTTTTGTCCATTGTTCGAGATTTTCTTTCGGGGGAGGTTTATTCTGTACAGGTCTGCGACCATAGCTGCATTGCTTCCTACTTGTGTTCGATCCGTATTTGCTAAAAGAATTCTTGTATTCTCATCTCTAATTGTAATAATTGCAAAATAGAAACAAATAATCCAAACGTTGAAGAAGGAAACATTTAACTTTTATAATTTTTATTTTACTTCAATCATTAAGGCTCAGCATACATTAAATCGCAACTTAATTTTCTTTGAACCCAAGTAACGATGACGTAATATATATTTTTTCTTAAAACATGAAATAATAAATTTTTTTCGATTTTTTAAAAAAAATTATTGAAAAGAAAAGAGTTATTGAAATATTAAAAACTATTAAAAATTGTAAAGAGATAAAAAATAATTGTTAAAATATTTTTTCTATATGCATATACTTATGTATATTCTAAAAAAACAAGAACAAATAATCCAATATAATTAAACAATGTATTCTAAAAAAAATCGGGCGTGAAGTAATGACCGAGTCTCGGCGCAGCTGAACGCTTAATGAATTGTATAAGGCCTTAATTAGTTATTACTACAATCATTAGTTAGCCGTAGAATAAGGTTCTATGGTGAGGCGAAATTGTTTTTTCAGTCCATTTTAGTTTGTTTATCTTTTTCACCTCTCATAATCACGTCTGAATATTAATTTATACTGTATACGTTCTTGCCGACGCTCAGGCCTGGAAAATAATGATTTTTTGTTTTCCTTAATATTCCCAAATAAAGAAAAACCTTCGTGGATAAGGATCTGACGATGATGGCTCATTAAAAGAGCAAACAAGAATCATATTTTTGGGTTTAAAATTAAAATAAAATGAAGACTGGAAGTAAAAGTCTTTTTTTTGTAATTAAAATTATTAATGAAAATGTGTGTGTTTTTTTTAATTACTTTCTTTCTCACCGATGGCGAGAATACATATATTGAAATTTCATTGTATATTGAAAGCTGTCCCATCGCATACCCAGATCTGATACAGAAGCATCTAGGCTTCCTGACAGTCCTCTTGCAAAGTACTTTTTTTTAACTAAGTAGTGAAATTTATTGAAAATGTGAAACAAAATTACTAATTCAATTGATTAATTATGCATTGTATCCGAATGTAGTTTTATTTTTAGGTTTAGATCCAGCTTTCCCACTGTACAATCTCAAGGGTAGTAAGGGCCACCTGAACCCAGGAGACGCCATCTTCGTGGACGTGATCCACACCAACTCGGGGGTGTTCGGGTACCCCACCCCTATAGGACACGTGGATTTCTACCCTAACTGGGGGCTCACTAACCAGCCGGGCTGCATGCCGCTGGACCTAATAAAAAAGGGGATCCTGGAAAAGTTAGGTAAAACACCTAGTTTATTATGTCTAACCATTATCCGCCTCCGTACTGTAATGGTCAGCACGCTCGGCTACCGTTCTGGAGGTCCCAGGCTCGATTCCTAGGGGGGGTTAAATAAATATAAGTGATTTTTTCACATTAATATTTATTCAATGTTGGTACCTGACTGGTATATGAAGCGGAGGGCTGATCACCTTTCCTTCGTGTGTTAACGATCAAGATTACACTGCGTTTATATGATGCAGTGTCCTATGCACTATCGGGTGCGTATAAGAGTTTGAAGTGAAGAAGTATTTTACTAACAATTTTCGTGTTTTTACAATTTTTTATTGAAGATTTTTTTTTATCAATTGAAAATTAACCTCAAAAGATATTCCCAATTTTAAAACTTCATATTTGTATCTATTAGTATCAGTCGTATTTGAAAACATGGTTAAAAAAATATTTTCATTATTAACACGATAATGTTCATTGTGCTAGAAGTCGTTTACCGTAATTAATCACCGCCCCCCCTTCGCTCATTTCTCACCTCACAAAGTCACAAATGATCTGGTAAACCGATTTACTGGGTGTCACCTTTCCTTCGCATTATTTATCACTTGTGCGACGAATGGGTAAATCTTGTGAGGTTTTTATTCAAATTTCAGTTTAATATCGTATTTCGTGACTGAGAATAGTAGGTAATATAAATCTGACTCTTAATCTCACTTATTCTTTGGACTATTTGTTTTATAGCTCTTTAATATGAGTTCACAAAGGGAGCAATTTAATTTAATAGGTACACAAACCGTTACTTGTACATTATGTAAAGAGGTTTGATTCTATGTACAAGCGTGGATTTTTTGTTTTGATTACATCGATTGATTTCAGCTTAATTTATTTTTTAAATAACAGTTACGATCTTGACGATGCCCCTAGCTTCTAGCTGGTCGGAAGGTAGATACCTGGTTGGTATTCTATAATAGTTAGAGAACACGAGGTTTTGATAAATCATACGAGTTGATGAACTTTATTTAGAGCATTATTGCTCTTATTAAGTAAAACGTTATACGGCAATGAAATAATCACTTGAGCAAGTTCCAATGTGAAATGCGCGTTAAACACTGGGCTACCATTTTCTTTTCATTTCATTTTCGACCGGCGCAGTGGCGTTGTTGGGTAGACGCTCGACTGCAAAACTGGCGTCGCGGGCTCGAACCCGGCAATTGCAAAATGAATTCAAAAAGGATTTATTTTCAATTGGTCAGGGTGTCAGTGATGTATTTTTCACATTTACCTTCTTTATCCTTGCTATCCAACCTGCAGACAAGCCTCTTAAAGTAGGGGTTAACGCTTCTAAAAAGGAATTAATCTGTATAGAAGATGAGAAAAATAAGAAAAATACATCATACTTAATTCATTCCACAGAATCGAACCTGTGACACCAGTTTTGCAACCAAGCATCTACAATCTGTTGTAGATTGACCACGATAGACCACGATGCTGGTCTATCTTCGACTAGGAATTGCAATATTTTCCGTACTTTACACAATATTTATATTTAATTCGATGAGATTGGATCTTCTTTCTGAGGGTTTATTATGGTTTATATGGAACTTCTCCTTAAGAGGAAATGACTAGCGAATATGTCGTATACTCGTATATGATATATGCCGTATTTTAATTAAGAAACCTTTATATATCCAATATCACAGTGTATAACGAGGCATTAGAGTGCAAACAGGGGGTGATTACGTTAGCGTTGGCGTTGGTTTGTTAAACTGAATGTATGTATAGATAAATTGATTATGTAAACACACGAAACTATCGAATTTGAACAGTCCTTGTGTAATAAATTTAGGATATTTATCGCCTGACCCGGTTACCGGTCGAAATCCGATATGGGGTATTATATTTGTCTGTTAGGGAGGAAGAGTTGTGTGTTTTCATGGGGCGTTTATAAAAGAGCACTTTTCAGGAATCTGGCAATATGCCGAACAGGTTTGCCGGCAGTGAACCATCATTAAACGGAAATGCATTTGACAGAGTTTGTGAAATGAACTGATTGCCAATATTCACCGATGCATTTATGCGAGCTTGATATTTCATAACTTTCAAAATTTACCCTTCGAACCGATAGTTACGTAAAATGTTTAGAAATATCATTTCAAGATTTATTCAAATAATATATACGAGCTTATTCTAAACTCTTTAAGAGACTTTAAGAGAGGATACCGCAAAAACGCCTAAAAGGCGATTTCTGTACTGGGTCAGATCAGACCCACCACCGCTGGGCGCGTTTTGTTTGAGGGCATCGGGCTTTAGGTGTTAATAAAATCATTACAGGCGGAATATTTTATTTTTAAAATACATGTTGATTAAGGTTCTTTTATAAAAATTATCGTTTGAAAAATCAATGGAGAAATACAAATGTTTCTGCACTAATTGCAGTTTTGCACTCACGCTACAATACAATAAAATACACGTCATTAAAATATTGGTTGTCAGTAATAATCCAATACCTACATATCGCTCACTCCTTTCAAGAACGTCATAAATAAAAAAAAAGATTTTTCAGGAGAACGTTTTTAAAGTTTAAAAATATAACACAATGTATTTAAAATAAGTATCAAGCCACTAACTGAACTTTTTACTGCGCAACAGATCTTTTTAGGTAAAACCTGAAGGTTTTTTCTCCATTTGAAAAATATTTAGTAAATTAAAAAAAAAATTAAACAATACCTTTTCTTTAAAATGCAAAAACAACACTTTCTGCCCTGTCGCGGGTAAATATTAAGTTTAAAATATGCCGCTTTTGATGGGATATTGTACATTTTCTGAGCATTCCGAAAACATGCACTACTGAAAATTGTCGATTTTTTATTTATGACGTTATATATTACCTGATTGTGCCAATTTTTCTCGGTCTTCCTCTGCTTTTTTTCCAACTACATTTGCCTCATAAATTTGTTTGACCGTGCTTTCCTCACTTAAACGTTCCACGTGTCCAAACAAACTCAACACACCTTTCTTAATTTTATCGATAATGCTTATCTAACGAACTTTGATCAAAATTAAATATTTTTTACTGATACCCGAAAAGCCGCATAGATCACTTTGTAATCATGTAATTAACGATCAACTTAAGACTGCATTGATTCGATGCGGTGCCTTATTCACCATTGGGTGCGTATAAAGGTAAGAAGAGTTTTTCAAAATACATATCATCCTTTTTTATTATTATTTGATCCCCTGTTTATTTTCTACGATGTGGAAAAATTTTAATGGCCTCTCTGCTTGAATATTTATCATAGCAATAATTATACTGACGTCAAAGCGTTCCGTTTATTTTCTTTTCAATATAACTATATTACAGCTGGACCACAATATTTTGACAAAATAAAACCGTAATTAAACAATATCTTATAATATTAATTCGACTAGTCTGGCTATAATGTTTTTATTGTAATTTTTCTGTACCTATCTATATTTAAATAATTGTTTATATATATTTTCCCAGTGGCTTGCAGTCACAAGCGAGCTTGGAAACTTTACTCGGAGTCTGTAACCAACCCTAAAGGGTTCCCATCGAGGAGATGCATAATGGCACCTTGTGACGACGAAGAGACGGCTTATATGGGCGCCGCTGCGTCCTCTAGGTAATACAAATAAATTAACTAATAAAAGTATCAGTTGTTCAGAATAAATTATTAATAAATACCGACAATAATGGTAAAAATATTTGCATATATAGGTTCTACCTCCCTTAGAAAAGGGTAGGTCTGTAAACAAAAGTGCATTATATTCAATTTCACGGGGCACTGCTTTCAATAATTGCATTAGTATATGAATATGATATATCAATAAATTAAAACTAGTTTATCAAAAAAATAAAGTCAGACCAATTCGAATAAAAAGTACTGATATTATTTACTGATTTGGCATTAACTTTGCGGAATGACGTGTTGATTATTAAAAAAAATATGTTTTTGTGATCACCCGTCGATGAAAGCATCTATAGTCTTCGAAACTAGTCGTGTGAATTAAAAATCTATTAGTGGTCTGATACAAGTGTTTAATTTTTAATAATCAAAAAGTATTGATGCAATGATCACTTTCTAGAGATGCAATTAACGATTTATTTTTAGCATAACAACAAAAAACAGTCAGAAAATGAAGGATTCAGAATACTGTTAATATTTAACGAATAATTATTATTCAAGAATAATGAGTTATCAATTTGAAAAATTTATATTTTAGTCATTGCTGTAATCTTGGATGATATACGAAAAAAATGTAAATACGTACAAAAAATTCATACATCAAGCATAATGTAATATTTTATTTTGTTATTTTTCAGTTCGAGGGGAGCTTTTTATTTGGGAACTAACTCTGACCCACCTTATGCACAAAATACTGTATAATATTTTTCAAATACGACTATAAATCAGTATTGAAAACTTGAATACTATTAATATTTTTAGGCATATTTTTACTTCATCAATTTGCAATACAATTGGTAAAATGTTTGCCATATTTTTTTGTCAGTACTACAATAAGTATTAATTTGTACAAGTCGAAAATGTGATATTAGCTATCATTGTAATATTAAATAAAGTTTTTTTTTTACCCAATTAATTTCGTTTTATCATTCATTACGGTGTCTCAAGATAAAACGGGGAAAGTTTCATTATATTTTGTATAAATAATATCAAATCAGCAACTGTATTATTTTTCAAAAAGAAAAATGAATGGACTTAGTAATGAGATTGAAAAGTGAAAGAAGCTAATTATTATTTACAACATTTTGAGTGTGTCCAAATACTTGTTCACAAAATCTGGATTATCTCCAATTACAGGAGTTACTTTCATATTATTTTTGACACCTCATCAAAGATGAAGAAGAATACGGAAGTCTGGGCATTTACGGGGCTGACGACCGTCATAGGCTGGTTTAAGTGATCACTTTACTCACGTGTAACATTCACCAATTCTACCCATTATTGACAACTACACTACTCAAATTCTTGGACGTTCTATATATATGAACCAATTTAGAAACCTTAATAAAAAGCTTCTTTACATCTCACCAATAGATGTCTCTAGTGAAGTTGATTCGAGTAATTTTGCAAATAAGAAAAGATAATTTTTATTAGTTTCTCGGCTCTCAGTGTAAACAACTTGCGTCATTTCCGTTAAATGAGAAAAAATGTGTTTTCCATTTACTGAACTGTAGAGTAAAACAGCGTCCGGCCTGGTGATAGGTCTTCCCTTTTACCCTAGGAGTGAGGAGTCACAGCCAGTGGGAAGAGGAGGGACGATCTATCACGGGGGCGGAGGGTGGGCAAGGCCGAATTATTATTATTTGCTATGACGTCACCAGGATTTTAATACCTTCAAGACCGGTTACTCCGAGGGAAATGGAAATGGGCAGACAGTGGATTGAAAATATATCACTTATAGGCATCGATGTAATCCTTTTGGACAGGTTGTTTTTATTAAAAGTAACGCAGTTTGCGAGCGTTTATATTTGTTTGTTATTTTTTCTTAAAAATAATATGCACCTCATAAAAAATCACCAGTTTATGAGTTAAATTTCAGTTTTAAAATATATATTTCAGGTTTTCGCTCCTATTCCAACCCCTTTAAAACCAATATCAATAACAATAAATAAATTAGTGATATATGTTTCATTTAATCATATATTTTCAAAAACTAGTGCAAAATACATACCCAAATGATAGACAGGACACCGCATCGGATAGACGCAGTGTTAATTTCTTATAATACATTAAATTGATGTGATCAGTTCTGCGATTTTTTTTTTGAATATGGTGAAGTATTTTCTGGCTTATTTTAACTTTATTTTGGAATCAACAATAAAAAATTTTAACTTTAGAAATTTTTTAGTTTTTACATTGTATTGAAATAATGGACATTCATATTTAAATTCAAAACGTTTATCAGATAAGTTGAATTCTTGTATTTGAAAATCATAAATAAATAGTAAATAGTAATTAAATCAATTTGTGGGATTGCGGGGTCATCCTAGAACCCCTTACAGAGACTACGCCTCAAATCCGTTTTTCTTCTAACATCTCTTATTATCTCGAAAGCATGACTAGATTAATTTCCCAGCGAACAAAGAAAACTTATATAACTTTACGCATAGTCTATTTGATTTATTAAGATGTTTCCGAAAAAAAATGAGAGTAAGTATAGTAGTTATATAAAAAAATAGCAATTTTTATCGATAAATGAAGGTATCATATTATTTTGTATTTAAACCATTTTAAAATACTATCGAACTAAATCACACGCAATCAGTTTGCGTGTCTACACGCTATGGCTAGCCGTATACCCCATGTGGCTGTACAGCATACTACAGCCGCGCTGCCCAGAGCATTCTAGATATCTGTACGTTATTCACACACCAATACAATTTTATAGTATAGTATAACTACAAGTCACACAATTTAGGACATTTTGGGAAAGGTAGGGGGATGCAGATGACATAGAAATGCGCGAAATAATATCGATTACATTTACTTACTTTAAAAAATATTATCAAAGAATTATTAATATTTTTATTGATATTAGGAGCCCATACCTGACTATACTCTTGAATTTTAAAAAACTTTGAGAATAAAAGAAAAGTAGGTAAAACGATTTTTTTGAGAGTTGCGAATGGGCTAGAGCAGTGGTCTTAAAATTTGGACATGCGAGTCCATATGAGACAGAAAAAATGTGTGTTAAAGATGACAAATCATTTATACTAACTTACTGACGATTTTTGTGTATGAAAAAATCTGTTGCTTAATCAGCAAACGTTAGATTCGAGTGTTGGAAAAATATATTTTTTGTTCCTGTGTTTTAATTTTATTTAAATTTATCGCCTACTCTGTTAATCAAAAAATATATTATATGAAAGTTATTATTTTTCTAGTTTTTGCCTTCAAAATTCAAAAAAAAATTGTAGTAATCCGTGATCATCAAAAAAATATAAACAGAAATAATCGAGATATTATTCAACCTGCTCCGCTGATTGCCTCTTGTTACGAGAC
Organism: Brachycentrus maculatus; assembly: GCF_059751285.1. Classification (NCBI taxonomy): domain Eukaryota; kingdom Metazoa; phylum Arthropoda; class Insecta; order Trichoptera; family Brachycentridae; genus Brachycentrus; species Brachycentrus maculatus. The sequence goes on along the minus strand of NW_028281075.1, from coordinate 2,094,612 downwards.
ATTAACTTAACTGTTGCAATGCAATTTGCCTAATGCCAGGCGCAATGTTTACAAACATCGCGAGGATAAATCGACATGAATTTATAATGGAGTAATCATCTAGAATCCGAAGTTTTATCTTTCATATCTCAATTTAAATGTAGTTTCATAAAATGAACTGAAAAACATAGGATTATGCAATTTAAATGATACTAATAAATATACGACGTTAAAAATAAAGTGTTTATAACAGATTTAAAACTGTGTTTAAAACAGTCAAATCTTCACTCATATCTTCTCTCTTGTACATACGTTCATTTTACCTTGTACTAGTATACATGGAGCCAAAATGTGCTAGAGCGGCTGAACTGCACTGCTTCACCTTTTTTTCCATACAATATGGCTTTGAAAACACTGTAGTAAATATGTATCTAAAAATCTCTTATAAGAAGGGTACCAACACAAAAAATGTTTAATAAACACTCAAATCTAACAGCAGATTTTCTTTTCTGTATATCGTAGTCGTACATGAGAAAGTGACCAACTAACAAATCGTAATATGTTCAGGAGGGCCATTTAAGTCACTTTTACTTGGCAAGAAAATAAATTTCAATGCAGTTAGTCATTTTCAACTAGTCAGTATATTATACATCCAAGTTTTAAAAAATTTGGGATTTTTTCAAGGCAATAAAGTAAGATATCAATAGTCAATGATCACGTTTTTGTAAAAAAATGCACTCGGTCACTTTCTCCTGTATGACTACAATATAGGCATTTATAAAATATATTTATATTTTCAAATATACAACTCATGTACATCTTGACTTTTTTTTAAATTCACAAATCTCAATATTTGAAAATTATATCATTCTAATTATAAATGAAAAAACCTACTTTAAACTGCTTCAACCGTTTATTTTATTTAAAATAACAACAACGTAACATTTTCATCGCCGGAAGTAAGAAAGCGTTTGGAAACTGAGTTATTACAATAATGAGATTCGAAACAAATTACGTTTAAATGAATGGATTAATACGGATAAAAAATACTGCAAAATAATAATATAAAAATGTACATAATATGTTATTTGATTTATGAGGTGAACTTTCCCGTGGCATTTCAGGGTCGCGGCTATATAAGTCTTTTCATTTTGGAATTACCTTTAGTGGAATGTAGTTGGGCCCGAAAGAAAGCCACATCCCTACCCGTACCCAAGTATTTTGTTATAGTACTAAACTTATCCATTGTGCACAGCGCTCGAATAAAAATATTAAAAAGGTATTTTATACATCCACTACAGCGGAATTTTTAACGAATTTAACCCAGAATGAGAACATTTTAACAGCTTAAGAAAGTAATAACGGTGAAGTATTCGATTGCTTTGAATGAGATAAGTTAGTCGGTTGTTCGGGTGGGCGTTTGGTCGGTGGTTGGAGTTCGGGTAGTCGGGTAGTCGGGTAGTCGGGTGGTCGGGCGGTTGGGTGGCCGGGTCGGGTGGCAGGGAAGTTGGTTGACTTTGTTATCGCGAGGAAGTGCGCAGCACGCGAGCTCACAACCCACAGTCAGTCTGTTTCCTATTCATATCATTCATTATGCCGGTTAGAGCTTCAGTGGTATGGATTTGGTTAGCAAAAATCAAATTCCTGCTCTGAGTAACAACAAAAAAGGACTAACGTGTTTAGTGATTTTACTAATAATTCTCTCCGAATGGCCGAGAGTGTTAACAATATTAGCAGCGACTGTATCTAGATAGTAAACTGATGTCCGTTGCATCTCTAGTTAGAAATTCATAATTTGAAAGTTAAATTCGTTAAATTATTGAAACAATATAAAATGTATATATATTCACAACATTTTGAGTGTGTCCAAATACTTGTTCACAAAATCTGGATTATCTCCAATTACAGGAGTTATTTTCTATTACATCTCATCAACAGATATCTCTAGTGAAGTTCTAGGGATTCAGGTGAATGTTACACGTGTGTAAAGTGATCACTTAAACCAACCTATGACGGTCGTCAGCCCCGTAAATGCCCAGACTTCCACATTCTTCTTCATCTTTGATGAGATGTCAAAAAATAATGACAGATAAATTGGTAGTTCATAAATCGTAAAAAATGTTGTAAAACCGCAGATACCAGATGTAACATAAATTTTCCCGAAAACAAGCAATCCCTAGACCAAAATAATGATACTTTCTTGAGATAAATTTAATCAAATATAAAGTAATAATTTAATCAAATAAGTGCACTGATTATTTCAGATCATATTCACATTAAGAACATATTTAAGTAATTTCTTCTGACGACACCCATGGCTCCTCGCATTGAAACTGGGTCCTGAAGTAAGTATTAGGGTGGACAATAAATCAATATGTAACTTTATTTCTAATGTTTGTCAGAATAAAAATGGAGTAATATCAAAAAAAATATTTATGTGACTGCGTACAAAACTCGAGGTTCATTCGTTAATTGGACGTCTAGTCACTGCGTATACAAAAACATTTTCTCGGTCGTGAGTCCTATTGCATATTTTAAATCAAATCAAATAGAGAGCTTCTGTTTCTATCTGAAAATGGTGTGATGTTCCAAACTCCAAATCTTTCAGGCGCTGCTCTCTGGGATATTCAAGTACATATCGTCAAACTATTGGGATATTCCTGAGAGTTTTTTTGGAATCTCTTCTGAGTATTTATGACGTGTTGGGGAATTCCTTCGGTTTACTGAAGACACAGACATAAACCAGAAAGGAAGATAGTTCATATTACTTATCCATAGATACACTTTTTTCTTACAAAAGATATTATGTACTATATTGGTTGAACCATAAACTTTAAAACGTTATGGTAGTTAAGTGAATGATTAACATAATAATATATGTAATGAGTAGTTGAAAGTAATAACTTTATTTCCCGGATCGATTCCCAGGGGGGGGGTCAAATAAATATAAGTGATTTTTCATTCAAATATTTATTTAGTATTACCCTGGACTGGACCTGAAGCGGAGGGCTGATCACCTTTCCTTCATGTGTCAACGATCAAGATAACACTGAGTCAATACGATGCAGTGCCATGTGCACCATTGGGTGCGGAAAAGGTTTAGAAGAAGAAGACTTTATTTAATTGTTAAATTCATTGAAATCCTTGAATTCATAAAACTAAGAAACCTGTGAACGAACCATCATATTTTTTATTATTTTTTATTAATTTATTTATTTTACGTACATAGATACATTTGTTTTTACATTTTATTAATTATTTGTATTACGGCTCTTTATGCATAGCTTGTGTTGAGCCGAAATACTTACATGATAGTACAATAAATAAGATTTTTTAATATTTTATTATTATTAATTTTACCTAAACACGAGTTAAATAAAGTTAAAATTTAATAATAAAATATGCAAAATATCAAGTATTATTGCTGACAAATGTAAATCACGGAAAGTGTGTAGAAAAATGTTGTATAATATGTAAGTTTGCTCAGCTTATTGTCGCTATCTCGACAGCCTCATTCCTTAGGGAGTTTATGGCGCAGATTTTATACGCAAAAACAGATAAAATATGCCGTCTGGCATTGTTTGGCTGGTTACGCCAGTAGCTGTACATAGCTTCTACACATAAAATAAAAACACTTCTCGGAAATCATTTTGCAAAGCGCCCGGAAATTTATTCACTAGAAAAATATTTTCAGACGACATGTTTAGTAATTTTTACGTGTTTTGAAAAGTATGTACCTAATCTAACTGGGTTAGTGAAAAGGCCCGATTTATGCTTCCTATATTGATAAAGCCACAAACGTAGACATAATATTGTAATCAAATTTGTTGAATCCACTTTTTTTATGACAATCCGTTAAGTTGCAATTTAATTTTCTCTAAATCCAGGTTAAATTTTACGTAATTGTTTTTCTTTCTTAAAACACCGTTTTGACGTTGAAAAAATAAGTTTTCCTTTGAAATAATTAAATGATTTTGAAAAGGAAGCAGTTATTGAATAAGTAAGTTTTTCAAAAAATTATAAAACCATATTTTCTATATATTCTAAAAAAAGAAAAAATAATATGTAAAATATAATACATTCTTTAAAAAAAACGGGCGTGAACAGACATATCCCCCACTCTTTTCAAGAACGTCATAAATCAAAATACTTGATTTTTCAGGAGAACGTTTTTAAAGTTTGAAAATACAATACAATGTATTAAAAATAAATATCAAGCCATTTATTGAACTTTTTACTGAGCACCAGATCTTTTTAGATAAAACCTGAAGGTTTTTTCTCCATTTGAAAAATATTTAGTATGTTTAAAGAAACAATTAAACAATACCTTTTCTTCAAAATGCAAAAACAACACTTTCTGCCCTGTAGCGGGTAAATATTAAGTTAAAAATATGCCCATTTTGCTGGGATATAGTACATTTTCTGGGCATTCCGAAAACATGCACAACTGAAAATTGACGGTTTTTGATTTATGACGTTCTTGAAAGGTATGACCTATCCGGTGGACTTCGGTGGAATGAATGGGACTTAACGAATGCTTTAATGCGACAAAACGCTCACTCCTTTCAACAACGTCATACATCAAAAAACTTGATCTTTCAGGAGATCGTTTTTAAAGTTTATGAATGTAATAAAATGTATTCAAAATAAATATCAAGTCACTTTTTGAAGTTTTTACTGTACAATAGATCTTTTTAGGTAAAACCTCAATGTTTTTTCTCCATTAAAAAAATATTTAGTATATTTAAAAAAAATAATTAAAAAAACCTTTTCTTCAAAATGCAAAATAAACACTTTCTGGAGCGGGTAAATATTATGTTAAAAATATGCATTTTCTGAGCATTCCGAAAATATGCACAACCGAAAATTGTCGATTTTTGATACATGAAGTTGTTAATGTTGTTAAGTATGGTTACTAGCTAAGTAGTTTATATAAATCTGGTTCACTTATATTTAATAGCTGATAAAGCAATATAACATATCCTGGGTTGGAATATTTATAAGGCAGAAAAAATTAAGGTAAAAAAATTGTGGCCAGACAAAAAATTAATTGGTAAAACATTAGCAAGCCCCAAACATTTCTCCTTTAGCGCCAACAGGCAACCGGCACATCATACCCAAACGCACAAGCGGTATAGGCAATAACAAGGTTTACGAATGTAAGTCAATCAATCACCAGGGATAACCACCGATGGCAAGCCCAGACGGGGGGCCCATACCGACAAATGCTCCAGAAGATTACGCACAGCTACAAGATCATGAGGAATGTGCTGGAATGGAAATATATACGACTATACACCGCTCTGCGCCAGAATACTCGTATCATAGTAAGACCTTTCGAATACAAAACGTGTATATCTATATAATTAGCAATTACAGAAAAAACATTAGTTTACAGTTAACAATGGTTGAATGTAACATAAGCATTAACCAAATTTCAAAAAGTGATTTGAAAATAAATTTTACCTTGTTACAATTTATAATAACATTTTAAAATGGTTCTGTTTTTATTTAACTATTCAAAATTTACATGTGGCTAAAGTCATGTATGGAAATTCTTCAATGAATTATTTTAAAGTTTACGAAAGTGATCTATCTCAAAAAACAATTCAATGAGTTGAATTTCAACTATGTATATAAATAAAACTCAAAGATTTATTAAGCTTTATTGATATTGAAAATCATGTTTATAGGCGTTTCCCAGTAGTTCAAATGTCTAGCAAATGAATTAAATAATTTTTGTTACCACATTAAATAAATTTAAAAAACGAGTTTAAAAAAATCAGAAGTGTGGTTGTCAATTATGGGTAGATTGTCAAATGTTACACGCGTATAAAATGGTCACTTTGGTAGTTTCTATACGCGGTACAATTTACACTGATTTTACATTTGCGAACGTTCGATTTTTCTCTTTTTTAATGCACTGTGTTATTTCGTGTCAAAAGGGAGTTCAGTAAATGCATAATATTTTCAAGTAAGTAAATTCGCGATACGATCAAGTAAGTATAATTTTTCTATATCATATTACATAGAAAATTATACTTACTTCAACATTTCGATATAGATTGACGCGAAGGACAGGGCTACAAATTACGGCAGCCGGCTTACAGCCCGGCTAGCTCAGTCGGTAGAGCATGAGACTCTTAATCTCAGGGTCGTGGGTTCGAGCCCCACGTTGGGCGCAAGTTTTTTTTTCTTCTCATAATACAAATTTTGATTTGACAAAATCATACAAAATTTAAATTTATATGTATTTAGGCTGCGTCTATGAGTACTTAAAGAATACACGTGTATTTTAAATGTAGAAACATTTTTAAACCTTTGTTGGATCCGAATGTTTCTGATTCTAATATAACAAAATATGATCATATGCCAGAAAATCGACATGGTTCATAAAAATGAGATTTTACATAGTATAAACGATACAAAAAAATTCATTCACGATTTAGGTCCCACCGAGATTTGAACTCGGATCGCAGGATTCAGAGTCCTGAGTGCTAACCGTTACACCATGGGGCCGATATTCAATGCGACGAAATACCTCGATAAGTAAAAATAATTTGAAATCCAATTTTTTTTTTCGAGGAATGATTTTGAAGCAAAAAATTTCTCCCCGGCGGGGAATCGAACCCCGGTCTCCCGCGTGACAGGCGGGGATACTGACCACTATACTACCGAGGACAGCGACGATAATTGCGAAAGCATCATATAATAATAAAATATATGTCATATCTCTGTGAACTTTTTCATCTTGTACATAGTATCGCTAATCAATAAATGAACTCAAAATGATACAAAAACAACTGCAATTATCAGTGCAAATAATAATTAAAATATTTGACAAAAAACCTGCAGATTTAGTTTTTAAATGCTCATTGCCAAGAGCAAAAGATGAAGCGTGCACTGCCCGGGAATCGAACCCGGGTCGCAAGAATGGGAATCTTGCATGATACCACTACACCAGCAGTGCCTGAGGCGATGGTGCGTTGAAAGCTATAAATAGCTTCATGTATAAATATCAGTTCCATACTACTCAATATATATATATATATATATATATATATATATATATATATATATAAATATATACATATATATATATTTTATATATATATATATATATATATATATATATATATATATATATATATATATATATATATATATATATATATATATATATATATATATATATGTGTGTGTGTTTTTTAATGAAATGAATGTAAAAAATGGAAATGATTCGTAAAAGCAAAAAATCAAAAATATTCCGGTACCGGGAATCGAACCCGAGCCTCCTGGGTGAGAGCCAGGTATCCTAGCCACTAGACCATACCGGAGATGCTGAGTGACGCGAAATTATCAAATTAGGTTGATATCAAATTTACTGCACCTGTCTGAACTGAATGTTTAGGCAAAAGTAAATGCATTCTTTTAAAATAAGTGCTATTTCCATATTCATGATTTATTTTCAAATTTATTTTTCATAGAAAAAATATTTAAAACTATAAGATCCGACATTCGCCGGTAGTATAGGGTCCGCCATCTAAAGTTTTTTTTTTCAACTAGTGCTTATTTCGTGAATGGTAACACTTAGCTCATGTCTGATTTGACAGATAATTAGTTTTATCCTTCCGCTGAGCGAATATGGTTGTGTATACGCTTGAACAACGCTGGAAAATATTGCGACATTACTTTGAAAATCATGGTAATGTTGCAGAATGTGTGCGAAAATTGCGTACGGTTTTTGGAAGAAGAGAAGCACCGTCAGCTCCGTATGTTCGTTATCTTGTGAAAAAAGTGAAAGAAACTGGCATCCTCATCGATAAACCAAAGCGTGAAAAGCCAAAAACAGTGCGTACACCCGAGAATATCGATGTTGTGGCAGAAAGTGTGCGTGAAGCGCCATCAACATCAATTCACCGTCGTTCTCAACAATTGAACATTTCGGAGACATCATTGAGACGAATTTTGCATAAAGACCTTGGTATGACGCCATACAAAGTCCAATTGGTTCAGGAGTTGAAGCCAACTGACCATCCAATGCGTTTTCGCTTCGCTGAGTGGGCCTGCGATCGACTTACAGAAGATGCCGATTTTGCCAAAAAAATCATCTTTTCGGATGAAGCTCATTTTGATCTTGGCGGGTATGTAAACAAGCAAAATTGTCGTATTTGGGGCACAGAAAACCCGCACGCATACATTGAAAAGCCGGTACACCCAAAACGAGTCACTGTTTGGTGCGGATTTTGGTCCAGAGGCATAATTGGGCCATTTTTCTTTGAAAATGAGCAAGGAGTGGCCGTTAGTCAATGGCGATCGTTATCGGGCCATGTTGAACGGATTTTTGTTCACAAAAATTGAAGAGGAGGATATTGGCAACATTTGGTTTCAACAGGACGGCGCTACGTGCCACACAGCCGAAGCTAGTTAGTTTTTTTTTTATAGCATTTTCAAAAAAAAAAAGTTATTTGGCGGACCCTTTATTATTTTAAAATTTAAAACTTGATTGTTTTTGCCCAACACCACTACTGAATAAACAGTAGGATTGTGACACGTAAACACGTGTCACACGTCGAAACCAACGCACTCATAATTCACTCACATTACGATGTTAGGTAATGATGTTGAGTGCGACAAAACGCATATCAAAATATAAATATTTAATTTCAAAATGGAAAATTTTTTCTACAAAATAACGGCCGATCAATGAAATAATGTGACTATTATCTGCACTATTTAAAAGATATATTTAGGTACATAGGTTTCGCGATTATGTAAATCTTGAATCACATGTGAAATACTTTATCGAATCTAGATAAACATACTTAAAAACGTGTTGTTACATGCTATACTTTTATCATACATTATATTTAATTTTTTTTGCACATGGTATAAAAATATATTTAAAGAAAACATATTAATATAGAATTATGGTACAACTTGATCGATTTATAACTTTGTATTTAAATTTCTTTTTTAAAAAAGTAGTAAGATTCATATTCAAAGAGACTAAATCATAATTAAAAAAACTAAAACAAATAATACTTTTGAACGAAAATTAATTATAATTTTAGTATCCCGCAACTTGTGAAAAGGTATGTGGCACATATCAATAGAATGGGGTAGCGATATAATTATTTTGAATAAATCCAAATTTGATAAAAATTAAATTACCAATTTATAATTTTTATTTAAAAAAGAAAAAAAGGCGATTTGTCCATAGATAAATTATGGGTATCAGAAAACCCAAAACGAAAAATGTGTTATTTCAAGCACACCCAAAACGAAATGTGTGTTGAAATCCCCCAAAATGATTTTATTTATTTATTATTAATTGATTTTCTTTTTGACATAAAAGTGAATTAAGAAAACAAATATTTTTTAATATGTTTTTAACAATATGTTTAAAAAACACATAATATTATAACTGAATAGATTTCAGAATTTGTATGATATTACATTAGCTGTTAACATTTTTCCCAAAACTACCTTATTCATTATGGGGGATTTTGAACAGCTCAACATAAAAGATACGAGCTGTTAAAATACACATTTTCACAACGCCAGGTATCAAACCAACACAAAATACTGAAATATAAACTATGTGACTGATATTCATAAAAACTCATAAAAACAGAATGTATTGAGCGTACACATGTTCAATTAGATGGCTGGTTTTCAAAATGTGGATAAATATTAATTGTAATTTTTGAAAAATGTTTTCATAAAACGACTTTTGACGAAATGTATGTTGTACTAGAATTTATGAAAAGTAGGTTGAACTAAAAGAAAATACAACATTTGAATTCATAAATAGGAAACATAAAGAAAAACTTTTTAGACGTTGATATAAAAAAGCCCATATTATTAAAAGACATGTAATTTATATTAAACGTAGGCGGTATCTTTTAAGTTTAAGATTTTGAGGGCGTTCAATTATCTTCTTATATTTGTTTTATTTTGAAAATGAGAAACTTGTATATCACCTCCACTTGAATACACAATTCCTGAACTTTTTATCATTATGTATTTGTTTATCAAATGAAATATGGTATTTGAAGTATATACGTATGCTTTTTCGTTCTCTTATTTAATTGATTTTTTTTAAACATTTGTATAAACAAGAGAAATCATAATCTTCCAAGCAGTACATAAACACACACATATACATATACATATATAATGGAATACCACAACACTATATCTGTGCAGAGGTTCTTCGTCTCTTCCACGCAGTCTCCTCAAATATATGCGCTGATTATTCCAAATCCTTATCTGCTAACTTTTAATGATTTGGAGTAATTGATTTTTTAACTATTTACAACTACATTCGTCTCATATTTATTTTTCTTTCACCGCTCATTCGTTCCACATGCCCAAACCATCTCAACATATCTTTCATTATTTTATCGATAATCTAATTCAGTCTTCCATCTTTCCTTATTTCACTATTTAAACATTCATCATACAAAGTTTGGCCGCATATTCGTCTAAGCGAGCCAAAATAAAAATAAAATATGTAAGTGCGACGGCCGGGAATCGAACCCGGATCAACTGCTTGGAAGGCAACTATGCTGACCATTACACCACCATCGCCGTGCGGTTTATTTTCATAAAACTCTTTTAAAGTCAAAACCGATAAAAAGTCATACTGAGTGCACAACTGTTAACTACCTTAATTTTGTGGAGCCGTCGGGAAATTTTGAATTTCCAGTATTGCAATCTGAGTCAGGGTTATGAAGCGTGTACTCAAGTTGTAAAATTATGAATGAAAAAGCAATATAAGTACAAGGTATGTAATAATTTAACAAAAGCCTATATCGATAATTCACCTAGAAAACCTCCTCGAAGAACTTGTCCATCGTAACACAAAGAAGAAAAATAACTTCATTAATTGATTCGGCAGTCACTTTGTGGTAAAATCCATACATTTTTAATTTAAGTTTTGCTTTTTCTGCCATTGATTCAAAGTAGGTACTAAAAATAAATTTTTAATTTAAGTTTTACTTATTAAATACCACTATTTCATAAAATCTACTATGACACGTCTTTCGATGGATTTCGATCATTTTCATTCATCACCGTATACGGTCTTTGAAAATGATACGGAATGCATCGAAACACGTGTCATAGCAGATTTTTTGAAATAGTGGTATTTAATAAGTAAAACTTAAAATTTAAATTAAAATAACATTAGAAAGTGTTATGAATTATCATAAAAACTAGACATGTTGGCCGACGTTGCAGATGAAGAAAAAAACCCATGCAGACTGATTCGATATTGAGCAGGAATAATAATTTTTCCGCTGAAAAATCGTATATTGAGATTTCGTTCACAAAGCATTCCACAGGTTAATTGAGAATTCAAAACAGTGACAAAGCTAAGTGAACGGCCGAGGGCACTTAGGATAAATTAATTGTACAATGTACGAACTAGCCTGGCTGTGTAAATAGATAAATGCCTTTACAGCTGTCACCGTGTTGTTTCCGCAGAGATTTTGAAATGAATAAATAAAATAGTAGATCGTGGGACCAGTAAATAACAATAGAAAAATTTAATTTTTGATTTTTGATTTCACGAGTTGCTGTCAATTCAGTTCTAGTGACAGTGGAAGCGAAATGAAATGTTTTTTATGTTTTATTATTCAAATGTTTTATTTTTATTACCGTTTCCCATTACATCACGTCAATATTTTAGAATCCTTGAATATTTTTGTTTATTTTTTACGTCTTCTAGATTTTTGACACACTTAAAGAAATTACGATAACCAAGACCTTGACAAGAAGTGACAAGTGAGAGGTCGCGTAGCAACAACCAACCAGGTGGAGTGATTTGGTCACAGAACTGACCGAGACGCCAACGTCAGATGCCTACGAAGCAACACAGGACCATTCCAGATTGAGGAAGATCATCTACAAGAGAGACGTGACATATCTTATATGGATGCAGAAAAAAGTCATAAACTCTCGCGCATGTTTTTATGCGTACAGTTTACTTACTTACGTACAAGGTACAAGAGTACATGACCATAAATATGGAAACAATAGTCGTAAACGAACGTCGAACGACGAAAAAAGTACTTAATCATACCTACATAAAAAAATGCATTTGTTTTTCAGCAACTGGACATAACGCTCACTCCTTTCAAGAACGTCATAAATCAAAAACTTGATTTTCAGGAAAACGTTTTTGAAGTTAAAAAAATGTTACAATGTATCAAAAATAAATATCAAGCCACTTATTGAACTTTTTACAATGCAAAAGATCTTTTTAGGTAAAACCTGAAAGTTTTTTTCTCCATTTAAAAAATATTTAGTATATTTAAAAAAATAATAAAACAATACCTTTTCTTCAAAATGCAAAAACAACACTTTCTGCCCTGTAAATATTAAGTAAAACATATGCCTCATTTGCTGGGATATAGCACATTTTCTGGGCATTCCGAAAACATACATAACTGAAAATTGATTTTTTTTATTTATGACGTTCTTGAAAGGAGTGAGCGATAAGTCAACAACAGAACGATCAACAAAATCTTTCTCTAAAATGCGATCAAATTATTGGCAGAAAAGTCGATGACATTAATGTCAATATATCACATACACTATATTATTATATTAGAAGAGTGTGTAAATACTTTTCAGGGCGGGTTTGTTTGTTATAATTTGTAATATTAAGGTTGCCCGTACCTACAATTCTGACACGGAATTTTTGGGTGTAGTCTCATTACGAAATTAAACTTGTGATTAGTCATTTCATTTTAAACAGGACAAAACTATTTCGGGTTTTCTATATATGGTAGCTTCACTTGACAGCTTGCCTAATTTTCAAATGAAGAATGGACAGTGAGTATTATAAAAAATACTAAAAATTAACTCGAATGAATTGTTGTACAATGGAATTTATCACCCATTCGTTGTAAGAATGGTATCGTTTCTAATTAGCATGGCGAAGTTTCATACAATTTGTCAGTCTACAGTTCTCTCCAATAAGCGATGCGGATAATGGTTATTCAATTATTCTGTTCTGGCCATGTGGCGATAGAAACTTCGGGAAAATACAATGGCGCATGAATACTCGTTAACTCCCTAGAGATAAAAGCTCAACTACTACGTGAACACCAAACTGAACAATAAATCATCATATGCTGCATTCACGAGAAGGGAAAACTAAGCAACATCAGAATAAGAAGGAAAAAGTCTACAAAACACCATATATGTATAACAGGCAACAAACTCTCTATTAGATTGCACCATATACGAATACATTTGCATATATGTATCTTTTAAAATCGATGCGGTATACTTCATAATATTAAAAAAAGTAATTAAGTATACAACATAAGAACATAACATGTAAATTAATGTAATCTATTATATAACGATTGTTATTACACAGAAAACGGATATAATAAGAAAACGTTTCACTCTTTACTCGTTTATCAAAAAAATCAATCCTTGACCAAATATAAAAACAGCCATAGTTTTTACCAGAAATAAACAAAATTTCAGACGTTTTATATTATTGTAGTATGAAAACTATTTTAAATATGTACTCATTTTTTTAATCCCATTTTTTCCAATAAAAAAATCAACGTTAAAGCATTGTATTTTTGACGATAAGTAAATGCCCGCCAAAGTTATAATCTTAAACCTTTTCAAAAAGTTCCCTTACTTAATCTATTTACTCTACCGATGTGGAGTCAATAGAAATCACAAACTACCACTAGACTTTTCTATGATGTGCCAAAGTCTATATGTAACAAAAAAAACTTATTTACAAAGGAAAACATTTTTGAAAAGATGCACATTTTGGATTCGATCAAATGCAGAAAATTTTACCATCCTAAGCTTTGTTACTAATAAAAAAAGTTATAAAGCTTAGGGAGTTACACAGTACACATATTGTACACAGTTCTCGCAGCTGTCGGTTATTCGTACATCTCCTCATACATATCCGCCGATTATTCCGACTTCTGACCTGACCACTTATATATTATCAAGTATTTTAAATACTTGATCATGCCAAGATTTCCTCAAACTCAAAATCGAAATATAATTCAATAACGTTTTCGCTAGTTATAATTTAGCTGGATATGCACGGCAAAATAAACTTTATTATTTGAATTTGGCTTTAGAACAACTTGCCAGATAAAACGTAGTTAAAAAATATTTGAATGATGAATAATACTTTTAATGGAAACTGCGGTAAATTTTCAGTTTTTGCTTGGAGCGGTGAAACGTCAAGGAAAGCGTTTATTAAAAATGCTAAGCTTCTTTAATTATTTTTTAGCCTGGGGAGAGAATCCCTCGTTCGCTCAAGTAAGGCTAGACAAATGATCGTTTAGGTAAAGCCACACCTATGTACGTATCGTAGTCATAATTACTTTTATATGCATAGCTACACTGTAATATAATCTTAGATGTACAGCATATCCCTGATAATGCGCCACTTTCAACGTCAACTAGGCGGCGGTCAATAGTCACGATTTCACCGAATAAAAAAGAAATAATAGACGTAGAAAAGAAAAGAAAGGAAAATGATGAAAGACAGCAGAATGTAACTGGAATCGCGATATGTAAAAGAAAAGCAGGGAAAAAGAGAGCTAGAAATGTAAAGAAAAATACTACAGAAAGCAACAAAAAACAGAAAACCAAAAAGCCACGAAAGACTCAATCTTTTGATGAGGACATTCCTGATGATGACCCAAATCTAGTTTTAACTGACGAAGAAGAAAGTGACAACGATGACACTGAATGACCAGTTTATTATAAAAACTTTTCACAATGTTTCCAATGCGTGAGAATTGTGTTGAAAATCCAATGATAAATCCGAGTGGATATTATAATTATGATAACTAATAATTATTGTTAAAAATGCAATTTAAGTTTACATACTAAATATTGCGATCTACAATCAATATCGTCCCCGAGACGTAATTAGGTGCCAAAAAATATTTCTTCGGACTTTCTGCTTTTTTGTTAAAGCAGTTTTTTTAAATAGTAACAAAGTTAACAGGTTTTTGATTACTTAAATGAATAAAGGAATGTTCAACTTACATTTTGACGTTTTACTCGGGATATTTATTTTTCTATAAATATTTTACCAAAAGGGGACGTTATTTGGCGACTTATGTGTGTATTTATATGAGTGTGTATTATGTGAATGACAAATAACACACCCCTCGAGGGAAGCTGCAGGACCGAGACGACTAACGAGATGAGTTGAGATATACTTATACATGTGTATGTACCTGAACACAAACATTGTACAATAGGTGTATGTACCTGGTACCTATTTACCCGTTCACTGTGCAGATACACTCAACATTATTTGTTTGTACGTATTTAATGGTGGAGGGAAATTTCAACATGCATTTTAGATGATAATCCCCTGTGAGTGTTAAAAACGTGACGAATACATTTTTGAACTAGCGTGGGATGTACCAAAACTTGTGTACATAATACATCGTGTTGGGTGACTGGTTTAAACAGTAGGTGAATCAGCGCTTATTTTAATGAAAAAAAAGTAAGCACAATACCACCGTTTCGTTTTCAGGTAGCAGTTGCTTGCAAAGAAAATATAAATATTCAAATTTTATTTAAATATTCATTACAATACCAATATTTGACCATTTTGATAAATTATATAAATATAGATTGAAATTACGTAAGCACAAATATTGATTCATCTTATTGATTTTGAAAAAAAAACATCCATGAAAAAAGGTGCCGGAACGCAGTTCCACCTAAACGCCGTGTGAAATAGAATCAATTTGGAAACAGTGCATATTTTGCTGCTGTATTATAATTTTTTGGATTGTTGCAATAATTTTCTATATACATAATCATATATTTTGTTAAAATATAACAGTTAGAGCGCTTGTGTACTACACGGAATTTTACTGTCCGGCAGTCCGGTAAGCATGAAAAAACGGATGATTGGCTTATGCTTTTGTCCGTCTTTCTTCAGATCGGTGAGCTCGATCGGTGCGCGTGAACTCGATCACGCTCATTTGTCGTCGTCGCTTTTATTTGAAAAAGTCGGACTGCTGGAGAGTAAAATTCCGTGTAGTGCACAAGCGCCCTTACATGCAAAAAAAAAACCTCGCATATATCGCGCACTCCTTTCAAGAACTTCATAAATGAAAAAACTTGATTTTTCAGGAGAAAACTCGTTTTTGAAGTTTAAAAATATAAAATTTTTTAAGTGGAGAAAAAACCTTCAAGTTTTACCTAAAAAGATTTGTTGCACAGTAAAAAGTTCAATAAGTGGCTTGATATTTATTTTTAATACATTATTATTAAAAATAAATATCAAGCCACTTATTGAACTTTTTACTGTGCAACAGATCTTTTTAGGTAAAACTTGAAGGTTTTTTCTCCATTTAAAAAATATTTAGTAAATTCAAAAAAATAATTAAATAATACCTTTTCTTCAAAATGCAAAAACAACACTTTCTCCCCTGTATCGAGTAAATATTAAGTTAAAAATGTGCCGCTTTTGCTGGGATATAGTACATTTTCTAGTCATTCCGAAAACATGCACAATTGAAAATTTACGATTTTTGATTTATGACGTTCTTGAAAGGAGTGAGCGATATGTATTGTTGTATATCCACTTTTACACTTAGTGTTTCTTTATCAATATGCATGAAATTTCATATTTTTGTGGGTGGTATTGTAAGAAAATAAGTTTTTTTAAACTTACGATTTTGTGGTTGAGTTGTTGCAGCTCCCTCTCAGTCACCTTTCTCCTGGCATTCTCCACCTGCTGCTGCTTGTACTGGTTGTACTTGTAGAACAGATACATCCCTGGCAAGGCTAACACCACGAAGGGTCTCATCAACGCCGAATTCGCCAAGTTACGCTGAGGCATGACGTCACACTACACACTATTTTTATCACTGCTATATTATGTATTTTATAACGACGTTAGACCTACCGTCGAAACAGTTATAAAACTACTTAATTATTATTTTTAAATTTGACGTAATCGTTGAAAACGGACGCTACAATCACAATCTAATCTATTTCATAAATCTACGCGAAACGGCAAATCTCAATAAAAAATAATCTAGTTAAAGTATTAATGTTTTTTATTTTATTTATTATTGATGTGGTTTCTTTATCCTCGTGGCACTCTTTGAACACTAATTTGATAATTAGAAAAATATTAGGAACTAAAAACGGTTGATTTTATTGTTACGGTTATAACTAATATTTTATTAATTTATTAAATTCGCGAATTATTCTCTTTTTAACACTATTAAAATATTATTTTTAATGTTTACAGCTAGGTGTTAGTTTTCTACGTTTTAAATAATGTTTTATAACAATTTTATCGATTTAATATTAGATACGATGAATGTCTTTAATAGCTCACTTATTTCTTCTTTATTTCTTATATCTGAAACAAATAAGGTAAATTTTTTATTCGATTTTACCAAACACTTGATTTCAACGCCTAAGGGCGGTAAATCGTAATACTCGTATATTGAAAGCTGTCCCACAGCATTCCCAGATCTGATACAGAAGCATCTAGGCTTCCTGACAGACCTGCTCTTGCAAAGCAATTTTTTTCAACTCAGTTGCGAAATTTATTGAAATATGAAACAACATTAAATTGTATCCCGTATGTATATAAGTATGTATATTAAGTGTGTCAACATTACAAATACGATTTTCACACTACTGCGTATGCACAACTTGATATGAAAGTGATCACTTAAGTCAGCCAGTGCCAGAATTTCATATTTTCTTCGTATAAAAAGATATTTCATCTCTGTTGAGACACCTAATATGTGAATCAAATAAAATCAATTTTATCTTACAATTATTAATATTATTATTAATCTTAATATGATTCAGTGACCTATGCATTATTGGGTGGGTATAAGGGTTAGAAGAAGCTATTGAAAAAAGTATATTTAACGATTATTTAAGCAAATGCACCACCACGCAAAGCAATCACGTCATGAGATACTATATATTATGTATGTTCATACATATTAATAAAAACGAATTCGAAATAAATCTATATTCACTTACGTAGTGTGCTCTGCACTGTTTCACTAGAAAAGCTATCGAAGATCAGAATTTGTAATTCTTAGGATTAGCTAAAAATGCACATATCCCTCACTCCTTTCAACAACGTCATACTGTATTTCAAAAAACTTGTTTTTTCAGGAGATCGTTTTTAAAGTTTAAAAATATAATGAAATGTATTAAAAATAAAGTATTAAAAATACTATTAAATATGTATTAAAAATAAATAAAAATATCAAGTCACTTATTAAAATTTTTACTGTGCAACCGATCTTTTTAGGTAAAACCTGAATGTTTTTTCACCATTAGAAAAATATTTAGTAAATATAAAAAAAATTAAACAATACATTTTCTTCAAAATGCAAAAACAACACTTTCTGTAGCGGGTAAATATTAAGTTAAAAATATGCCGCTTTTGCTGGGATAAAGTACATTTTCTAGGCATTCCGAAAATATGCACAATTGACGATTTTTGATTTCTGACATTGTTGAAAGGAGTGAGCGATTTGTTATAGGTACTCGTACATATATTGTTTTCAAATCGTTATACATTTTTTTTATATTTGAAAAATATCTAGAAATAGAGTTACGCGCATATCGCACGATTCACAATTCACCAACCTCGGGCCTAAAATACTAAAAATAAATTATTTTATTATTCTATTTATCCTTTGTCATATTTCAAATGTAAATGCGTTGACAAGTTCCGATATTCGATATTATTCCATGGTTTGCTTAGGTGACCCGTGTGACCGCTATTTCCGGGTTTTTCCCTAAATAGATAGGTATACACAAACTACGGAGGCGAAAAAATAAATCCGCGATAAATAATATTATAAAAAACAGTCTACGCTGTTTTGGCTTACAGTCTTTTGACTTACTAAAACGATGAAGTAAGAGCGGGAATATTGATTTTGACAAAGCATTTTACACGAAGGTTCTTTAAGTTGTTCAAACTGACCTCATGAATACAAGTAGATTGGTACTTTCGTAGCCTAAATTCTGTATTAAATTCGCTAATGATACAGGTAGTATGAAATTTAAACTTAGTAATTAATTTACAACATTTTGAGTGTGTCCAAATACTGGTTCACAAATCTGGATTATCTCCAATTATAGGAGTTATTTGCATATTATTTTTTGACATATCATCAAAGACTTTACTTTCGTTCACTTTAGCGGCAGCTTGCACGAGCATATACATGTACAATATGCCACCCCGAGTGCCCTAGCCATTACTGTTATTCTCTTTTTCCTCTTATATATAGAATATAATAAAATCTTATTTTCCTCTTCTGTTCCTTTTCCCATATAGCAGTAATGTAATGATCGAGTTAACACCACACCGGGTCGTTCCTATGCGGTGCCCTTTTCACAACTTGGGCTAAGATTGGGACCAGAAGAAGAATGAATAATAAAGGGAAGAATTTAAGTATTCATGATTCTCGTTCGGATAGATTTTTTTAAAAATATTTGAGAGAGCTTTTCGCGATTCTGTTTCATATGTGAGTACAATCTAAATACTATATAATGCGATTACGAGAATAACAACTTTATCGAGGCACGAGTATTTATGGCTTCCTCTATACCATTTTCAGTGTAATGGATATTTTCTATGGCAATGAGTTAGTAGGAAACGCTTGCAAACTCAGTTATGCCGGTTGACTGCCGATTTATTCGCAGCAATCGACACTGTTCGTGTAAAATACAGAATAGATAAATTTTGCTCTATAAAAGATTTACAACGAAGATATAAATAGTTTGTACTATAAACTTTATAGGGTCAAATATATAAACATTTGGATAAAAGTCCGCCTCCGTAGTGTAATGGTCAGCACGCTCGGCTACCGTTCTGGAGGTCCCGGGTTCGATTCCCAAGGGGGGTAAAATAAATATAAGTGATTTTTTCACTGTCATATTTATTCAATATTACCCTGGACTGGTACCTGAAGCGGAGGGCTGATCACCTTTCCTTCATGTGTAGACGATCAAGATAACACTGCGTTTATATGACGCAGTGCCCTATGCACCATTGGGGTGCGGATAAGGGTTTTATTATTATTATTAATATAATATTATATTATTCTTATATTACAGTGGCGTGCACAGAGAATTAATTAGGGTAGGCAGAAGAGGTAGGTAGTAAGGTAAGCTAGGTACTACTTACTATGGTTGGCAGTAGAGGTAGGTAGTAAGGTAAGCTAGGTACTACTTAGTAAGTTAGGGTAGCTACTGGTTTCTATTTTATATGGCACGCGGGTAAGTAAGGAAAGACACTGCTTTTCTGCCTATATTGAATGCATGCCCCTGGTATAGTGTGTCATTTTTATAATTATTTAATGGTTAGTAATTAATTAAATTTTCTCCAGTTGAAAATGTAGATAAATATTTTTTATGGAAACATGGAGAAACACGTAAAGAACGTGCAATCAGACATCTTCCATGATAACGTGAACTGATGCCAAAACACTTGCTGTAACGTATATAAGTGCTACGAGAACCTACTTTATTTTTTGTAGCAATGGTTTGTAAGTTTAAAACGAAGCTATGTATGAAAAACAAGCATTCATAATGTAATAAATATATACTTATAATTTATATTTGAAGCACTAACTTTGTAACTTTGTAACTGAAATGAAACTTTGTTTTGAAATCACTATAAATATTTTATTATAACTTAATTATAACATCTACCGGTTTCGAAGCTAACCGCTTCTTTATCAAGACTGATTAATACTATTTAATATGTGATAAAACATTTATAGTGATTTTAAAACAAAGTTTCATTTTAATTACATAATAAATATTTATATTTAAAAAAAATACATTGTTTTCAAACAAACAAAAAATTAAAACATGAATGAAAAATTAATGGTTTTGTTACAAATTATATACTTTTTTGTTCGTTCTATTTCAACATTTTTTGGTCTTTCAATAAAATTCCTAATTTCCTTCGCTCCTAATTTTTAATCTAGGCCTATCCTTTCCTTCTCACTTATTCTAATTAAAATTAAAAATAAATTCTGTAGATAATCGAGAAATGAACCAGGTTCTTCCATGCATGGTAACTGGTAACCAAAGGCGCTAACCACTAACCCAGTGTGCAACAGGGACGGAAGGTTTTCATATTTTATTATCCACAGTATTGCGGTATCCACAGGTAAAATATCCTATCACGCATAAAATTGACGTTGACAGTATTCACGACGAACGTTGATGAACTGATAAGTACGCTTTAATATTTGATTGAGGGTGATGTGTCAATACAAGTTACAGAAACGTGCTATTATTAGGCTATTACACCCAAAATTTTATTTCGGTAAATGGGATATTTACACCAAATAGGATGTTTTTTGTGCATTTAATTTATTTCAAAGCATTTTTACTAATCACAAGTCAGTCAATATTTTATTGATTCATAATTTCATTCACAAAAATTAACTACCTATTCTTTATTAAACCACTTTTTTCGATGAAATATTTATTGATATTATAACAGATAAATAGCGTTATTTTATAATAGTTAATATAGATTTTTGCTTGGATAAGTGTTTGATTGGGATCTAAACTAATGTACATGTATGCACATACGTATGTGTATGTGTGTACTAACTTGTATTTACATCATGTAAAAGGTCACTACTTGTCAATATTTGGCGGATGTAAACATTCGTATTTAATGTAAATATCATATTTAGAGCATTTGACATTTATAGTGCACGAAACTTTTATGTACCTATCGATAATTTATTTTAGGGGTAGCAGGGAGCACGAGGCATTTCAGATTCGAAGAGAAAATTTAGTAGAAACGTTTTCAGATGGTGATCAAATTTATAGGAACCTATCTATTACAATCTGTACATATATGTACATCTGTACGTATTAGTCGCAGTAAACAGTCGGTCAAATTTAAATGACCACATCAGAAAGACATTTAAAAAATCTACTCTTGAAAACGTTTCTCATTACCACCCGTTCCCTCACAAAAACGTATGTAGTGTCTGTTATATTTGATGTAGTTATCGTGTTGTAGTTAAAGTCGAGTGCAAGTAAACGATATTATTGATTTTATGAAGTATTCAAAGTACCATGATGGTTTATACATTTTTAACCATTGCCAATGGATACCACGGTGCAACGAAAACATCTATAGTATTCTGAGTAACACTGATTTCCCATTGCTAAGATATGCCCGGTGGGTCTCGTTGCTTACAGCTACAATAATTGTAAGAAATTTGTGTTTTCTGCTGGCAATTATTTTGGGTTATTAATATTATATGTAATGGTGTCAACCGGGAATTACCAGACGTTTCCGGAACCCTTGGTTCAAATTTTATAATTTCCATAAACCGATAAACCTGTTGTAAAATGACAACTGCAAAATTATATGTTTGTTTGCGTTATCATCCCGTTTGCGTTACCATCGAATTTCATTGGGGTGGTTTGGATTTCTAATGATAAAACGCGATACATTTAGTTCTATGTATGTTGCTAAGACACCGTGGATGTGGAACAATGGCAAATAAGATTTATTGAGACATCCGAAAATAACAGGTAGCCCGTTGTTTTGATACGCCACCCACTATTTATATTTTTATTTTGTTTCACGAACATAAAATTAATTTTAAAACACAAAACTAAGTAAATAACAGATGATTTGTGATAAACTCGAATTATATATAATATGGATTTCTTAATAGTAAGAGAAGTTGAAAGGCGTTAATGTAGAATATATATATTTTTCATTTATTTTCTGTGTATAACTTTCAGGAACAGCTAAATAAATAATGATGGGAAGCAATGGTAAAAGCATACCTAATAATTAGTAGCGCCTCCATCGTATGCCGATTAAGGTAAACAATATATTTTGTTGCCTACCTAAACAGTATCTTTAGTTTTATTATTATTATTAATATATTAATCATTCAATGCAGACAAATGTATAAAAATTATTTTTATTAATCTTAAACTGGAATTGCTTAAAAAATCATTCTAAAACTAAGAATAAGCAATCATTTTTCTTAAGTATTAAAAATTACCATAAACGTTAACACGCGTTCGGTATCATTACAAAACATAATCAAGCAATATTTATAATTTATAATTGAAGCACTAACTTCGTGATTTTCCATTTTATAATTTATGTTGTTTTATATGTATATTTTTTTAATAATTAAAATGTAACTTTGTTTTCAAAACACTGTAAATATTTTATTATAACTTAATGACAATGTCTATCGGTTTCGAAGCTAACCGCTTCTTTATCAAACCTGATCTACTTAACAAAATTCAAAATATTTTGACGATTAGGTTAGGTTAGGTTAGGTTAGGTACTGGAAAAAACCTTTGTTTTTTATATGATTCAAAACAATATTCAGAAAAAAATTACGTGCTCAGAACACAGAATTAATGACATTGGATCTATTTCCTTGTACAATATACAATTTAATTCGGAAATAAAATGTTATTAACGTGTTTTAATCCTTTTTTCCTACAAACATTTATATATTGAAATGACATTATGCAATCTATTTCCATGGGTATTGTTAAGGTCGGGCCCTACGTGCCAGTCACCACCTATTATTGTCTTTTGTTTTGGCAGGCGTTATGAAATGCCAATTCTCTATTTTATCATATTCGACGGATGTCAAAGCATTAGAATATAAATATACATGACTTTATAGTCATGTATGAAATACATTATTATATTATTAATATATTTTTCCCTCCTTTACACAAGCAATCCGACTATGATCCTATAAATATCTGTAAATTTATACCGCATATTACTATGTACTTTAGTACTGTTATGTACTAGTAGTAATATTACATAAAACAAAACGAAACAAAAACAAAAAACAAAAAAATAAAACAAAAAAAACAAAGTTTTTGTGGACTAAATTATTTAAGGTACGCTGATGACATAGTACTAATCAGTGACAGTAAAGAAGATTTAATATCAATCCTAATATAGAATATTTCAAACATTTCTCTAGTAAAATAGGTCTAGAAATGAACAATAACAAGTCTAAAGTAATGTGGGACCAAGACCCAATTAATTGTGTACCAATAAAATTGTTAGAGGAAAACTACTACAGAATGTTGGAGAATATTTATAACTTTGGTAAATTTTGAAGGTTGTTGAATGAGGGTTATCCTAGTCAGCGAAATTGAACGAAGAATGAGATTGGAATAGGTATCCGTTGGAAAACTCAGGAATAAAAAGATACCTCAACACCTCTGAATAGGCGTCTTCAATCAGTGTATACCAACTGCACTAATGAAGCGCAGACATGGACACAGAAAATTATATCAAAACAGGCTATTACGCAGAGAGCCATTGAACGAGTGGTGTTAGGCATGTCCTTGAAAGACCGTAAATCCAATGAGCAGATGAGGCAAAGCACCAAGTTTGCAGTCATTAAACAAATCATTTCCATAATCAGTGGCTTCTAGATGGAAGGTGGAATTAGAGAGTCCTAGAGTGGCCACGAATAGGAATACGGAGTACAGGATGCTGGCAGATGCTCTGGGCTAACGAGCTCAAAACGAATGCTGGGTTGAGATGCATTTGGACCACCCAGGATATGAATTCCTGGTGGAGTTTAAGAAGGTCTTTCCCAAATCTGGATGCAAAAAAGCCCCCGTAGTTAATTGAACGTAAGTAGCAATTAATAATTACAGTGAATGCAAAAATGGAGTCAAGTATTTAACTACTACAAAACGTCATCGTTGTTAAGATTTCATTAGTAATTTCACTCGTTTATACTGCGCTTTTGTTATATCGGAAAGCATGGCGCCTTGATGTCTTTAGTATTTACAGCCATTGATTTTTTCCTTACATTTTCATATTAAAACGGTTTTCCAACATACATTCATTATAATATTATGGGGGGAAATGTCCCGCAAATCGCAAACCGGCAATCGTTTCTGGGAAAATTGGCTGGGTATTCAGAAGTGGAACATCTACATACTCGTACGTACTGCATATACGATATATTTGTAACATATGTATGTATAATATGTTCCTATACAGAGTTGCTTGAGAGCTGCAAGTGAGAAAAAAAAGTTTTTTTCTTCCTTCTTATATTCCTTATACTACTTTGATTGATGCATTGTTCTTTGTTCAACATAAAATTACACAGAAAGAAAACAAGCGTGGTTGACCAACGAATTCAACACGGAAAGTTATATGTACTCGCGTTTAATAGGCAGATGGATTGTCACTGCACTACAAAGCCAAAAAAAACATTGTACGTAGGCACCTACAATATAATAATATTGTTTTGAACTTTCGCATTGAATTTTGGTCGGTAATAAACAAAAATATATTAAGAGATATAAAAGCAAGTATACCAAAGAAATCCATTTCTGTTTTTCTTTCGTTTCTTCAAATGTTTAAATCGACGTACCTACCTATAATCTATTAATAATACCGTAAATAAAACAGTTTAGTTCTAGATCGAAATATCGATATACCGCGATAAAATCTAGACTTCACATCAAAACTGTTTTTAATTTCTAGGTTACTTTTTAGAATATAATGTATATAACTACAAAATATATCTAAATACAAAAATGTTATCTTTTAAATCAATAGTTTATTTTAGACATGTCTTTGTTATTTTTTTTATAAAATTCATATTTTTAGAGCAATTTCCCCAAAACGTGTTGATCACTTGATATTTCAATACGACATAATTATTTTTAGTACACGCATTTTATTTATTAAATCGGTATATCTAATTACATATGATAGTACAATCATATTGTAAAAAGGTTTTAAAAAAACTAATATGTATTTTTATATTTTTTAATGTAATGACCGTTCCACTGACAATAAAAGTCAAATTAATGATCTAATTGTATGAGTCAAGCAAATTAACCGTATGAAATAAAACAACAGTCGGTTTGAAATGAGATTGATTCAGATTCTCTCATGACTGTAAGATATATACTTTCAAAATATTTTGAGAATGTCTAAATTTGTTTTACAAGAAAAATAGGACAGATGTTTTTATTTCTTAAATGTTTTTCGCAGATACTTTGTGGCACATTTTATAAAGTTTATAAAATTAAACAACTTTGTTTTAACCACTTTTTCGTTATTAGTACACTTTAACCTACCGGTTTCGACAAGAACCTTATCATCATCAGGGTTTATTAAATTCTAAAACATTAAAAACATTAAAATACTCATAGTTAATTTTACATTCCCTTACCAAAAACTTCCACACACTCCGTACTTCGTCGATGTTTTTAATTGAAACATACAAGTATATTTAGATATTTCGAGAATTCAGTAATGTGGTTGTCAAATATGGATCAAATGGTGATTGTTAAACAGCGTATAACGTGACACAAGAGGTACAAGGATCAAACGAATGCCACGTTGAGGTTGGCGGAGATTGATGGTGACTGGAGTCGCGGGCTAGAGACAGAGATGGATGGAGAAGCTGAACAAGAGATGGATGAACGGCTACCGGCACAACAGAAGTGACGAGGACACGGAGTGCGCAGTGTGTGCTCGAATTATTTATTATGTCCAAAATTGGCATGTTCAACCACATGCTGAAGACACTATACTCGAGTTTTGAGTTATTAGCTATGAAATTATCACTCAAATTAGCCAATGACAGGTCGTAAGGCTTATAAATACCCAGACTTCTTTATTCCCACCTCAACAGACTTCTTCGTTCGTACTGAAATTAACATTAAATAGGAGTAAGTATAATTTAACTGTAGGTAGGGAAAATAATTACGGGATTTGATAAGAATTTTATGGTAAATTCGGAAAATCTTGGGATTAGATGATTTTTCTCCAGGTAGAATGTATTGTATACT
Source organism: Brachycentrus maculatus (assembly GCF_059751285.1). Classification (NCBI taxonomy): domain Eukaryota; kingdom Metazoa; phylum Arthropoda; class Insecta; order Trichoptera; family Brachycentridae; genus Brachycentrus; species Brachycentrus maculatus. Next base: position 2,067,741 of record NW_028281075.1, on the reverse strand, counting down.
CTAAGTGAATTTTTAGTTTTATTAATTGATTCGGCAGTCACTTTGTGGTAAAATCTATCCATTTTTTTATTTAAGTTTTACTTAGTAGATAACACTATTTATTCAAATCTATTGAGACACGTGTTTCTATGCATTCCGCATCTATTTCAATTTCATTAAGGTGTTTGAAAATGATGCGGAATGCATAAACACGTGTCACAATAGATTATTAAAATTGTGGTATTTACTAAGTAAAACATAAATTAAAAATGTATTTTAGTACCTATTTTGAATCAATGGAATAAACAATAACGATACCACATATTTGCTATGTAAATAGAAGCAAAACAATTTATTTATGGTAACATGATATTTAAAATTTTTGTTATCTGCGTAAGATTGTTTCGCTTTTTTTCAGGAGGATAATGTTATCAGTATTCAAAAGAATGTATTCCGGATCGAAATTGAATTATAAATGGTGGCGAATAAATAAACTGAGTAAAAAGTTATCCTAAAAATAATATTTTAAATTGACGCACCAGTAGGAAAAGCAAATTCTCTTAGAAGATTTTTTATGCAGACAAATTAATATTTGTTACTACAAGCATTTTTATTTGATAAGAATTTAATTTCATCAATCGATCCGGCAGTCGCTTTGTGGTAAAATCTATCCATTTTCAATCTATCCAGTTCAAGTTTTGCTTAGTAAATACCACTATTTCTTAAAATCTACTGTGATACGTGTTTCGATGCATTCCGAATAATTTTCAAACACCGTATGTGAAGCTAAGTCTGAATTTTAGAGTTGTGTCCTTGGGACTTTGAATTTTTAAGTAAAACTTCAATTTTAAAAAATTAAGAATGTAACTAAATTCATAATAATAATAATTTGGATAACTTGTATTGATAATACCTCAGCGGCGCTTATTCGAGAGTATTTTTAACTAAATCGCTCAAAGTAACGTGGAATTTTATGGATTATATTTTGTTTAAACAAAAGGTTGGAATGTGTAATGTGTCTACGGTGTACGTAAGTACGGTGTAGGTATACGTACATACCATTTGCGTACATAACTGAGCTACATACCGCAGAGATTAAGCAGATTTGGCGCATTGTCACTGCAATTCAACTGTGATCTCTTCGTTGTTAGATATTCATTTAATTTTACATACACGAATGTGCGCCAGCTTTAAAAATAGTTAATAATTGTAATTCTTCTTCTCTGTCTTATACAATTTGTTCAAAGGTCACCGAATAAACACCCTGGCTCACTGCAATCAAACGTACTTACCACCACTCTAAGGAGATGGACAATTATCACATCTGTATCCTATCCCATTGAGTTGGTTTTAATTACTCTTGAAAGCCAATAATTCCGCCAATTCGCTACTTATTGTTCATCTGTTCGTGTCATGTCAGGTCCCCCTGACGTCGATCACTTGAGAGTAATTGTCCTTGTCTCGGGCAGCTCTAAACAGCGCCTCGACGGTCCTGATCCCCGTCCTTATTCATTGTTACTTATTACATAGGTACTTATTCATTGTGTTTAAATGATTTCATCAATAATTGTTTAATTTACTTGATTTCAAGTAAAAATTACTATGTGTTAACCGACGTTACTTGATTTCAAGGATTCATAAAAACAAAACAAACTGCACGTATTGTGTTTGAGGTACGCAATTTCCCACGGGTATCCTTTAAAAAAAATGTTGTTTGGCTCTTGTACTCTTACTAAGTTTGTTCTCTTACTAAGGATGAGATTGGATGTTAGTCTAATTTTAGAATTAAAATTAATTTTACCTGATAAAAAAACGCATCAGGATTTGACCTTCACAGTGCGAATCACGTCTTGGAAGACAAACATACAGGTCTCCAGCATCACTGACAGTCGCCGGGGATGATATCACGGAGATCGGGGGTTATTTGTCCGGGGTAAGACTCCATTCCGGGGGTGGTCCGGTGTTGGGTTCGGTCGCCCGCGGCTCCGAGGAGCTCGAGTCGCTCGGCTACTCCATAGTGCCCGCGCGAGGGTCCGTCCCGCCATGCGCCAGGCCGCCGGTGGTTCCCGCGGGAGGAGCGAGGAGACTGGCTCGCGCTGGCACTGCGGGCGCCCGCCCCCGCCCGGGCTGCGGACGGGGGCGGGAGCGGGGGCGGGGGTGGCGGGCGCACGCGCCGGCACCCTCCGCCCGACGCGTCGCGGCCGCTGCCTCACACAGCCCGCCCGGAGCTGCACCGCGCATCCTACACGCTACGCACCCTATACGCTCCTGAAAACTCTCCAAATTGAAAACCATATCCCCGAAAAATTTCAATATTCATAATAAACCTTTCAACCATATTAGCTGTATTAAAATATTAGCGGGATTAAAAGCTAAACACAATCTTTTTCCATGATACTGTAATATGATTTTTATACGTAGTTAAAATTTATTCTGAAATATCGTAGTAATACAGGAGAAAGTGACCAAGTGCATTGTTTTACAAAAACGTGATCATTGACTATTTGACATCTTACTAGCTTAATATTGCCCTGAAAAAATCGCAAAGGATTTTAAACTTGAAAGTATAACATATTGACTTGGTAAAAATGACTAACTGCATTGATGTTTATTTTTCTTGTCAAGCAAAAGTGACTTAAATGGCCCTCCTGAACATTTTACGTTTTGGTAGTTGGTCACTTTCTCCTGTACGACCACGATATATTTAAGACCTACTATTAAAGTTGCCTTAAAATCAATAATAATATGTAAAAGTTTATTACTGTGTTAATAATTTGATTGTTTGAAATCCGATTCCCGAAAAATCTCATTATTCATAATAAACCTTTCAACCATATTACCTGCATTCGGGATAAAAAGCTTAGCAAAATATTTTTACGTTGCATTATTATTATACATACTTATTACGTAGTTGAAATTCATCCTAAAACATATTTAATACCTACTAATAACTAACCTAAAAAACAAAAGTACTATGTAATTATATTTATTACTGTGTTAACAATTATTTCATCTTTAGTGCTGTTTAGATTTAGACCGATTTATCTGTACATCACCGCGAATTGTAAGCACCGCATTAAATTACACGTTCCTGAAAACTCGCCGAATTTAGAACCTAGGTAATACATATCTTCGATTCCCGAAAAATATTTATACTCTAGAAAAATCTTTAACTATAGTTACTGTATTCGGGATTAAAAGCTTAATGCAATGTTTTTCCATTATGAACTTGTAAATGAGAACACTTGTTTTTTACCACTTGAATTTGAGTTGAGTTGAAGTGTTCTTATTTACAAATTCATCATGTCTTACGACAAAATGAATGCCGAAACAGTAAAATAAAAATTCCATGGTATTATTCTTGTTATACGTAGTTGAAATTCATCCTGAAATATATTTAATACCTACTATTAAAGTTACCTAAAAATCAATAGTAGGGAGTATGTAAATGTTTCTTATTAATCCTGTTTTTTACAGATTGATTGTGACAATTAGGATCTATGGAACTCTTAAGATATTACACATGTGTGATTTATCTGTGCATTTTTGTTTTACATATTTGAGTATCTGTAATTGAACCGGCCGAAAAATATGAAAGGATGGGGAAGAGGTCCTATATCCTAAAAGATCTCCTATATCCTAAGGCTAAAGAAGAAGTCCTATATAAGAAGTCCTATATCCTAAGGCTAAAGAAGAAGAATAATATAATTGAACCAGCCATCTGCGAACCTATGATTTGTGGTTTAGTATGGTGGTTCCATGTTCAGTAAGGACAATTAACACATTTAAATGACGGATAAATTAGAAGGACTTTATTTACGAACCCATTATTTTTTCCAACCGACTTTATGCAACCATCCAAATACGGTTTGTAATACCTTCGCTTGCTTCCTCCCCATACCCTTCATCCGTGCCAAGTTTTCTTCTATAGGGTCCGCCAAATAACATTTTTTTTTTGAAAATGGGGCGCAAAACATCGAGTGTAGCTTCGGCTGTGTGGCACGTAGCGCCGTCCTGTTGAAACCAAATGTTGCCAATATCCTCCTCTTCAATTTTTGTGAACAAAAATCCGTTCAACATGGCCCGATAACGATCGCCATTGACTAACGGCCACTCCTTGCTCATTTTCAAAGAAAAATGGCCCAATTATGCCTCTGGACCAAAATCCGCACCAAACAGTGACTCGTTTTGGGTGTACCGGCTTTTCAATGTATGCGTGCGGGTTTTCTGTGCCCCAAATACGACAATTTTGCTTGTTTACATACCCGCCAAGATCAAAATGAGCTTCATCCGAAAAGATGATTTTTTTGGCAAAATCGGCATCTTCTGTAAGTCGAATGTCGCAATATTTCCCAGCGTTGTTCAAGCGTATACACAACCATATTCGCTCAGCGGAAGGATAAAACTAATTATCTGTCAAATCAGACATGAGCTAAGTGTTACCATTCACGAAATAAGCACTAGTTGAAAAAAAAAACTTTAGATGGCGGACCCTATATATGACATACTAACGGACCCGGTATCCCGATGAATAGTACGCCTGGATATATTAGCGATTTTTACGCTAACAATTTGATAACTTATAATCGATTCCCCATTTAACATAATGGGAAGTTGAGGTCCCGTTCTATACAAAAAATACTAAGCAATAATGGGTACCAAAATGTAAACAGTGTTCCTATACTAAAATCATGCGACTTACCCTGTCTACATATATAATTTGTTATATATGTATGTTTGTTTTGATATCAATAACATCAAATTTCATTACGAATTGATTAAACACCTGAGTATGCGTTAAACTCTTATTTTGATCAAGAAATTTGTACTAAATTACGCATTGTGTAATCATTTTTCACTTATGGCGACAATGCTATTCTCAACTCATTTATACTAATCAAGTAAGTGCCTATTACCTATTTGTAACGTACTGTTCTAACGTTGTCTTTTTTTAAAGATACTATCCATATAAACAACAAAATTCACGTAAAGTATAATATTTTTTATTCGTTTTATCCAAGGATAGGATTTGTAGGTTAATCATGCGTTTGTCAAGTAATTTGACGGGAAAAAACAAAGTGTACAATAAACACATAGGGGGATATCGAATACAAAACATGCATCTTTATTTGCAATGCAATCGAATTATATTTAAAAGGTCTTATATAACATCATGATTTTATATATAACATTTTGCGCACTCCGCTCATCACCTTCGATAGCTCAGTTGGTAGAGCGGTGGACTGTAGAGTTATCTGATATATGGTTATCCATAGGTCGCTGGTTCAAATCCGGCTCGAAGGAACTTTTTGATGTTTTTTATTTATTTTTTATTTTTTATACATTAATAATAAAATGATGTCATTTTATATAAATGATCAATATATATAAATGAACTTTTTCTTTACCTGATTTTTACCAATAAAGGCAATGGCTGACAATATTTAATTGATGCAGAATTCAAAATATTTTTTTATAATATATTAGAATCATAAAAAAGTGGATGTGCATTAAATCAAATATTCTTTAGATTTTAAAAAAAGTAATCCCCTATGACATTGATATTTATCTCACTTATTTATGTACACATATTCTTTGTATGAAAACATGTAACTTACCAACTAAATAACTATCACGCCGCTTCCCCGCAGGGATAGGCAGAGAGAATCGAACGCCACACCACTCTGTCTTTGCAAATGCTTTTTTTTTTCAAATACTAAAATATCAGTATATCAATATACCAATTTTGTCAAATTATCATTTTCCGCATTGTCAGTAGAATAGAATTGGCAAACGCACACAGAAATACTAAAAACGACGGGTCTACGACGTGACGTAGGTATGTATCACTATGGAATGACGTCACTATGACGTCAAAGGCAAAATACTGTACCTACCTTCTCACAATCCTGCCAAGGAGGGGGGGAAAACATCCTAGTGGGGGTAACAAAGGCTTCCTTTTGAAAGACCTCGTTCTCTCCCTTGGGTATGTTCTCCTAATACAATATTTTTATTATTTTTCTCCCGTACTCAGATGTATTTTCTATTTCGGTCTTTAATCAAATTGTTATAAGTCATATTAAACTTTAAAAAAAAAACATTTAGGCACATTGGTAAATATTAGATACCCTTGTATGTTATTAATTATTACCATGCCACGTTTCAAATGTCTTTGTTCAATCGTAAAACGCATACATACAAACATTTTAGAAATTACTCATCGGGAATATTATATAATATGTATATAAAAACTGACCATTTATTTTTGTCCCCAAAACGGGACATTTACCAATTTTAACCTTATAGTATGGATATTCAAGAAAATACGTATTTTTTCATAGTTTTTATGTATTATTAAAAAAAAAGGAATTGATAAAGAAAATAAGAGGAATAAATTTTATAAAAATTTTAAAAAAAAGTTGTTTTATATTGGGACAGGCTATGTAAAAACGGGACGGTCCCGTTCAAAACGGGACGTATGGTCACTTTATGTATATATGACATTATGAATGTAATATTATTTTTTATAATCCTGTTTTTTTTTATTAAATGTTTATTAATATCTGAAAATAATTATTTTCCCACAATAACTTTCGAATAAAAAAAATGTATTGAAAAAAATATATTTTAAAAATTTACAAAAAAATTGTACTAATTAATACGAATCACAGATAAACCAGCAATTCGAAGCCGCATTTAGTGACACCTATATGGCTTTTCTAAAAACTTTTCCAAATAATTATAGATGTCGCCAGTGCATATATACATATTTTTAATTTATATTCTATGTCTAAAGTTTGTCAATGATCTCATTAATAGACAAGAAATAATAAATATTACTAAAAAGTTTAATTTGGTAGTACGCTGAAAGTGTTTTAATATGATATGGATTAAATTTATATAAAAATTAGTAAAAATAATGAAGTTGAATAAGTCTACGTGCCCTTTATTCACAAAATAGTATGTGATTGCCATCTATTGATAAGGTTAAAATGTAAATATTGTTTTTGCGCATAATCTAGTATCTGGTTAGTACAATAGATGTCTCTAATAACAATAACAGTAATTATGTATAATAATTTTGGGTAATTTACGTATTGCCCACGTGTTTCCACACAAATCTTTACACACACGATCATTCCGCTAATGATTTTCGTACACACTAATTATTAATGAAATGTTCAAACATGATAATAAATAAAACCTTTTTTTAAGATAACTCGTTTTGCCAAGTTAAAACAAGTCCAAATTCGAAATTGTGTTTTAATTAATTACATCATATTTTTAATTGTTATCGTTGGAGGGATCATTTAGATTCCTGAAATTCAGATTTGAGGACTTTTGAATTATGCCTATTTAAATTTTTAGTTTGAAAACGTTAATAACCAAGCCAAGGCAAAACAACAAAAATATCATAATTTTTTCCAAGAGTTGGGTGTATTTTTTTTGTTGACAACTATCGAGATAATTCATAAGTAATTATCTTTTTTATAGGTAGGTATCTAAAGCGAAATGCCACTCCTATTTATTATCGACTTGCTTTTGGTTTGACACAGCTGGGAATCGAACTCGGCGCCCCGAACACAGCACTAAATTGGCGAATTTTTCGATTATAAATAATCATTAGATTAGTAAATAACGTATCGTGCTCTCTCTGCATTAAATATAAATTTAATGGCAAACACAGCGGTGTCCCAATTTAATTCAGCCAATGAGAGAGAATATGCAAGTAAGAAAATTTATCATTTCTGTGAAATTAATGCAGGTATTCATGTATGAAAATTCGTATTCCTTTCTCGCCCCAGGAGACGACGTTTATTTGTAGACTTACGATATTGTGATTTTATAATTAATTCGTTCCAACTAAAAATATAATGAATTTGATTGTCAGAGCGAATATTTGCTATATTTTATTTGGGGGTATAAGAATTAGTATGGTAAGTATATACAAATCTAAATACCATCACCTGTTGAAGCAATACAGGTTTGGAGCAATTATATTTTTTTAGGGTAATAAAAGATTTGCTTTTCCAAAAATAAAATTTTAGCATCATTTATGCTCATACTATGTACGTATAACTTACTACTATGAAAAAAAACCATCATTTCATTTGTTAAATTTTAAAATTTTATTTTCGCAACACCAAGCATAGAAAATCAATGTTTTCAAATTTGTGTACTGATTGGGGTGATAAGCTTTAAGGGGATATTCACAAACACAGAATTCATTCCACCGGAGAGGTCACATGTATGTTCACGACCGATTTTTTTAAAGAATATATATTGGATTTTTTTTTTTTGGAATATATATAGAAAAAATATTTTTACATATTTGTTAACTTGCCATTCAATAACTCTTCTTTTCGAAATCATATAATTTTTTGGAAGAAAACCTTATAATTTGGAGGATAATTTTTGCAATGCAAAAACAGTGTTTTAAGAAAAAAATCAATTACCGTAGAACGGGGCTACTTGAACTTTGATGTGTTACTTGAGCCTGGTAGAAAAATAAATTTAGATCGTGGTATCGATCGAAGTATCGTGACAATAAGTGTCACCTGTCAGGGAAACAATTAATCATGTCGATACGTTCATTATTGTAATCCAAATACAGATTTTAATATTTTTTATACGTAAAATGTTACCTGGATTTAGAGAAAATTAAGTTGCGACCTAACGAATACTGGGGCTTAAAAGATCGTATACAAAAACGGAATTAAGTAATAATTTATTTTAAAGATGTCGTTATTTAATTCGATCCCCCATGTCTATCCCAAACCTAATATTATTTATAAAAGGTATGTAATATGTACGTACTACCCAGTTGAACACTTGTTATTTTTCCGCTTTTTACGCAGCATAACATTTTCAGCATGTTTGTAGCAATATTATTATATATGTATTGTGGGTAGGTAAGTACTTATTATGTTAATAAGCATATGTTGTGTGTATCTATCTAGTATTGTAGTTTTCGCGGATGTGACCAAGGTTATCTCAATAATGATCTGCAATTCATAATTATTTAGGCATATCGTGTTCGTGAATCTATGTACATTCGTTTTTAATTTGCCTCGTTTTGGTTGAATTTTTACCACTCTTTGTATTCAAGTCATGACCAAAGAATCGTACAATCTCTGTTTATAATCGACTGATTCGCTGTTTCCTAAAACCCATTTTTCTCAATACATATTTGACATAACGTATCCAACAGAGGATGTAGGATAATGTATAACATATCGCTCACTCCTTTCAACAACGTCATATATAAAAAATGTCAATGGTCAGTTATGCATGTCTTCGGAATGCCCAGAAAATGTACTATATCCCAGCAAAAGCGGCTTGTTTTTAACTTAATATTAACGCAGGTAAAGGGCAGCATGTGTTGTTTTTGCATTTTGAAGAAAAGGTATCGTTTAAGTATCTTTTTAAAAATACTATATATTTTTCAAATGGAGAAAAAACATTCAGGTTTTACCTAAAAAGATCTGTTACGTAAAAAGTTTAATAAGTGGCTTGATATTTATTTTTAATACATTTTATTATATTAATCTTTGAAAACGATCTCCTGAACAATCAAGTTTTTTGATATATGACGTTGTTGAAAGGAGTGAGATAAATAGGATCATTTATATTTATCTCAATAAAATATTTAGAAAGCGTTGGTTGTGATTTTCACTTTATTTTGTATTTAAACTGTTGATCATTTGTGTAATATCTCCTGATAAAATGACATACCTACGATAAGGCTGGTTTAACTTTCTTCGGGTATTTTTGTTTGTTTTCACCCTTAAGTTAAATATGCTTTCTGGCCTTGGGGGTATTAGTATTAAGTATGCAGTACATACTACAAAACTAATTAGAAATCCTATTTAATTCCCGTACACACATGTACCTAATAGTACTCAGTATATTGGAATTTAGGTAGGTACTATCTATAATGGAATCGTGTACAAACATATAATATCGCTCACTCCTTTCAAGAACGTCATATCGCTCACTCCTTTCAAGAACGTCAAAAATCAAAAAACTTGATTTTTCAGGAGAACGTTTTTAAAGTTTAAAAATATAATATAATGTATTAAAAATAAATATCAAACCACTTATTGAACTTTTTACTGTGCAACAGATCTTTTTAAGTAAAACCTGAAGATTTTTTCTCCATTTGAAAAATATTTAGTTTATTAAAAAAAATAATTATACCACACCTTTTCTTAAAAATGCAAAAGCAACATTTACTGCCCTGTAGCGGGTAAATATTAAGTTAAAAATATGCCTCTTTTGCTGGGATATAGTTCATTTTCTGAGCATTCCGAAAACATGCACAACTGAAAATTTACGAATTTTGATTTATGACGTTTTTGTAAATAGTGAGCGATATGTACTGGGTATAATGGAATTTAATATCTTCATACAATATTTTAATATCAATATGTATATGTAGGTACACATATTTAAAAGAAAAAAATTCATTATATGTGTGATTCATACGGGAATAAAAAAACCTAATTGATTTTGAGAAGTATCTATTATTTTATTATGGATATCAAAAAATACAACGAATAAAGGAGATTTTAGCACGAAAAATAAATTTCGAAATTGTTTGAGTAAAAAAATCAAAGTAAGTATTCTTAGTAATACAATATTTAATTCATCAAAATACTGTAGTTAATATGATTAATATTTTAAAAATAATATGACGATAAACCAGTAGCTTCTCGGTTTCCTAAAATTCATTATTTTAAAGAGTTTGAGGGAAACCGAATATGCACAATAATTATTTAAGTAAAATAATAATATCGTAGGTACAAGGAAACAATTATTGTTCTTTGTACCTATGATGTACACACAGGTCTGCGTGGCTTATGGGGCCACCCATTTATAATTTTTTGTCTTGGTTTCATCAATTAAATTATTATGAATTTGATGACAATACTTATTTTAAATTAAAAGGCAGAGGTAGCGTGCCTATTTCTTAAAATATTTTCAATTGGTGATGTTGATAGTACGTGTGATCGAACGTTTTTTGTTTTATAAAGTTATACACTATCGTTGTAAAGTAGTGGAATTTATTGTGGAATTATTATGAACATTTATTATAGAACTTTTCTTCTTCTTTTTTCTGGTGTAGGCCTTGTGACCTGTTTTTAAGGGGGATTAGCCTCCTGCGAGTCAATTCCCAGCTATCGATTCATCTCTTTGGTGGTCTGCCCGGGAGTCGTCTACCATAGGGTTAGCCGTACAGTGCTATGTGGAGGAGTCTGGATGGTTCCATTCTCCTCACATGTGCATACCTTTCTCTCCTTCGTTGCCTGCCCCACCTGACGACATCTTCGATCCCGCATATTTCCCTGATCCTGGCGTTTCTTTTATGTTTATTATAGGACACTAATAAAAAATAATGTCCAGAAGTATTTCCATTATGGTTAACTGCAAATTAGCTAATTTACACAACATGTCAATTACTTTCCAGAAACAGTGTTTTTTTAATCTTAATATATCTATACACATATGTATTTTATCTATTAAACCAGAAAGAACATTAGCTGAATAGAAAAGACTATTGTTAAAGTTTCTAAAAACCTATAATTTTTTTCTTGGTAGCTATAATATCGTAATTCTTTAGTTTTCATAGAAAAGTGCATTCACAATAGACTCTTTATTGATCGTCACAATGTAAGTACAAGAATGTACTTGAGAATACCACTTACTGTAATGATGTTTTTGTAGCGAATTAAAATAATAGAATACTGATAATATTAATTATTGCAAGAAGCTGCCAATTTCACGTAAATTAATCATTACAAAGGAAAAAGTAGAAATATTCAGAAGTCGACATGAATGTGTTAATAATAATAATAATAATAATTTTGGATGATTTATATAGCGCCATTTTCGTAAAAAAATACCTCAAGGGCGCTTATACATGTATGGATTTTGATATGAAAATGATAATGAGAGAAAATTAAAAATATATATATATTAATGAAAAACGTCGTCAATCGGCTGAGTCTGAAGGCAGGAAAGTGGAGCCGCCGTATTGTTGCGCTTTCTTCGCGCTCTTCTTGGGCTGGAGCATGACCAAGATGTTGGACAGGACGCCTCACTGTGTAATGGTACTGCCGGAGAGCAGTTTGTTAAGGTCCCGTCATTGTGGATATTCAACTGCAGATGGCGTTATGTATCAATCACTAAGATGTATTCATAAATATACCTAAAATCAAAAACTCTTGGGGCAAAAACTCAAACAATATTATCTAAAAAAAATGCCGCTGGAGGCTACGTCAAAATGTCTTATTTACAAAAAAAGTATAACTAGCTCGTATATTCCAGCTTCGATTCGTCCGACACGAAAAAAAACTGATGAATTCCTAATTACTCTGAAGAAAAAAATCATAGAATATTAATTTGAGACTTATAGATACTTTTGTATTCACGATTATGTAGCCGGGATTTGGGAGGTATTGCTGTACATGTTAGTATTTATTTATTGTTTTGTCCTGATCTTAAACTATTTTCGCCAAAAGATTCATAAATATTTGTTTTTAAATTTACATTATTAAATGATATTGATTTTTTTACAATATACCTGTTTTTTATTATTTATATCGATACGATATAAAATATCGATTGAAATAATATCAAAATATATCCTCCAGAAATCCAGTTAGATACAAATTTGATACCGTAAGTTAACCGATAAAAAAACGTTGGGCAGTTTAAATATTCCACCTACATAGGATTTTATCCGTTCGGCTTTTAACTGAATTAAAAACTAATTTAAAAACTAGGGATGTCACGGGATGGATATTTGGAGAAAAGTAAAACATGGAAAACGATGGCAAAATTAAAAAAAAAACGCAGTGAGTAGTTTATGTATTTTAAGTATTGGAGAATAAAAAAAGAGAAGAAGAAGTGATTTATAAGTTTTACACAATATGACAATGTACGAATAAACATACATTCTCTTAGTGAGTCATCAATTTAGAAATCTAATATTCAGGTGCCTACTAATTATTCTGATGACCCCTCATTAGTGACTAATAAGGGTGTACGTGGGCATACATAACCCATGGTTAGTGATGCCAATAACCGACTAACTAAACCGATAATAACCGAACATTCATAACCGGTAGTAACTTATCAAAGTTTAGCGGTTGTAATACTGCTGTAGCTTGGCTTCGAATATAATTTGAAGAGTTTGATTCTTCACTCGGTCAATCATATTAATTTTTAATTTGTAATAAGTATGTATAATATTCGGATTATATGATTGAAATAACATGATTCCACTTGTTTTATTGGATATATGCTGAATCTATCACTCTCGCCACATCATCAGATTTTTTGGATTTATTCCCATGTTAGTTTCTGACTAAAACATTATTCTAGCTTTTTTATTAATTAACAATTTAACCTTTTATTAACATCTCAACATAGATGAAGAAAAATATGGAAGTCTGGGCATTTACGGGGCTTACGACCGTCATAGGCTGGTTTAAGTGATCACTTTACGCACGTGTAGTATTCACCAATTTGACCCATGATCGACAAGTACAATACCCAAATTCTTGGAACTTCTATATATATATATATATATATATATATATATATATATATATATATATATATATATATATATATATATATATATATATATATATATTGTTCAAATCCGAAACATAGTGCTTGAATTCACTTGAATTTCACTAGATACATCTATGGTGAGATGATAACTTTTTAAATAGCAAATAGATGTTAATCGTTTAATAATTCGGCTACCAAAATTACTAAACTCTTTGGTCACCGTGAACGTTTATTCGCTCACTACTTCCAAACTGCTACTCGTGCATCTAGGAAAAATGTCGTGTGCCGTGAAGTGGGTAGATGGGACCTGACGTCCTGAACGCTTAATCTGACCACAATAATGACTTGTGTTGTGACTTGGTCATTTAAATTAGTAACAAAATACTGACAGATCGTGCATTCCTGAAGTGCAAGTATGTAAGGTTACACCTCGAATGGGGTCACACGCATCCTACCCTACACTCTTATTTGTTCACCGCTGAATTAAATTCATTCAAACCCTTATCCGCAACCAATGGTGCATAGGGCACTGCATCATACAAACGCAGTGTTATCTTGATCATTAACACATGAAGGTTAAGTACCAGTCCAGGGTAATACGGAATAAATATTAGAGTGAAAAAATCACTTATATTTATCACTTATATTTGACCCCCCTAGGAATCGAACCCGGGAGCTCCAGAACGGTAGCCGAGCGTGCTGACCATTTCACTACGGAGGCGGACAATTAAATACATGCAGTAATCTAAACTAAATCAGCAAGCTAAGCGCCTATAAACCTCATTATTAAAAACATAAACATTTGTACAATACCACTCATTGAATTTTCATTACACACGACTAGTTTAGAAAACTACAGATGTTTGCATCTACAGGTGAAAAATAAAACTTTATAATGTTTTACTTTCCACCTGTAGATGAAAACATCCGAAGCTTTCGAAACAAGTGGTGTGTAATGAAATAACACTCATTTAGTGGCATTATACAAGTGTGTTTTTATTTTGTTTTGAATATTGAAACCGTTAACTTTGTAGATCATATTGATATATTATTTCGGGAAATAAAAATACTTTGTGTTTTGATCCACTCACATTTTTATTAACCAACTAGTTTCGGCAACAACCTGTTGCCTTCTTCAGGGTTTGATTTATGACTAATTCATAAATTAAACCTTAAACCCTGAAGAGGGCAACAGGTTGTTGCCGAAACTAGTTGGTTAATAAAAATGTGAGTGGATCAAAACACAAAGTATTTTTATTTCTCGAAATAATATATGTTTTTATTTTATTTTTAATAATCAACATTTCATTCCACAAAGTTAATGCCGAATCAAAAAACTTCAACAAATTTATTTGTACATATAAAGATAAAATATATTAAACTTATTTAACGTTCATTTTTGCAATTTTTGTACAATATCGTCAGAAGTAGGAACAATTCCACGATCGTTTTGAATTTTAAAATATTGTCTAAAACAAATTGGTTGAAATATATTTTACTACAATCAAAAACATAGATTTATATAGATCATAGATCGGCAAAACATAGAAAACTTTCACTTATAATGATTCAAAAGGATTCTTCCTTTAAATAGTATATTCACATAATATACGATCTGCCGGTAAAGGGTAAAGTAATGTAGGTACACGTAGTTTTTAGTATGAATTATGAAATACGTTTTATTATCCTATGACGTAATATATAAATTTCGTATCTACTGGAAAATATTCTTTGATAGGGATATTAAATATTTGTACTTATACAATACCTACTCAATGTTCAATTGTGATATATCTTTATTATTATTAACAAGCTATAAATACACAAGGTTATCGATGCTACATTATATCATGTACATATGTTACATTCGTAAAATAAAGATTTTAAGGACCAGAGAAGAAAATTTGACTTGAAATGTTAATGTAAATATGTTTATATTGTTGTGTTAAAAATAATACAATTGAAAAAAATACATGTGTTATTTTTGTTTTTGTAGTAGGTATACTAATTACGAGCGTATTTTAAGAAAGAATATACTAGATCATGTTATTATTATTTTTCTTTTAAACCTTCTCCGCACCCGATGGTGCATAGGGCACTGCATCGTAGCGAAGCAGTGTCATCGTGATCGTTAATTGCATGAAGGAAAGGTGACCAGCCCTCCGCCTCAGGTACCAGTCCAAGGTGATATTAAATAAATATGAGAGTGAAAATCACTTTTATTTATTTCTCCCCCCAGGGATCGAACCCGGGACCTCCAGTACGGTAGCCGAGCGTGCTGACCACTACACTGCGGAGGTAGGTGTTTATGTTATTAGTATATATATTGTATATATATATATATATATATATATATATATATATATATATATATATATATATATATATATATATATATATATATATATATATATATAAATATGTATATATATATATATATATATATATATATATATATATATATATATATATATATATATATATATATATATATATATATATATATATATATATATATATATATATATATATATATAATAATAATAATAATAATAAAACCCTTATCCGCACCCCAATGGTGCATAGGGCACTGCGTCATATAAACGCAGTGTTATCTTGATCGTTTACACATGAAGGAAAGGTGATCAGCCCTCCGCTTCAGGTACCAGTCCAGGGTAATATTGAATAAATATTACGGTGAAAAAATCACATATTTATTTTCCCCCCTTGGGAATCGAACCCGGGACCTCCTATATATATATATATATATATATATATATATATATATATATATATATATATATATATATATATATAAGAATATTGCAAGTGAATTTTGTTACATTATTTCTATAAAATTAACTGTGTCGCCATGTTGGTTCCGTTTATTTTTTAGTACCTGGATTTGTCGCCATCCAAATTACCTAATGAATAATTTATTTTAATCAGGTAGTTTTTGAATCCAGGGTGGAGAGTCGGTTTATACCCTTTAAGTGTTTGTAAACTTTTATTGTATTTTTTTATAGGCAGTTTCAACAATAAAAAATGTAAAAATCTTTGGATATACCCAGCAACAAACAAGTCAATACCCGTTTTTTTTTAAATTTTGTATCCATCTATTTCAGCATTATGTATTAATTTACATTATTATATCCCTAATCCTCCTTACTTCCAGAAACGTTGAGGATTTTCCAGATCCATAAATGTTGAGCTTACCCGAGTTGTCATCGTGTCTACTTTAATTCTAGTACTGGATAGTAAGTAGTGTGGCTAGGCAAGTAATTTATTACCCAAGAACTAGTTGTGGAATTTACAACAATAATTAACTTTTATTCAAACTTATTACCCACGGAGAAAAAAATTAGGATCATTACGTTTTAATTTGTATAATTTCTTCATTAAAAACAAAAATAAATATTAAATATTTCAGCTTTAATAGT
The DNA here is from genome assembly GCF_059751285.1 of Brachycentrus maculatus. Lineage (NCBI taxonomy): Eukaryota > Metazoa > Arthropoda > Insecta > Trichoptera > Brachycentridae > Brachycentrus > Brachycentrus maculatus. The sequence continues at coordinate 2,050,738 of NW_028281075.1, read as the reverse complement.
TTTCTTTCAAAAATAACTCTTATATTTCAGTTCAAAAACTACTTAAATTCTTGGATTCAATTCACTAAGCGATTGGCCCCGCGAGGGGGCAGACGTTGTTTAAAATAATGCATATTGGAATTTAAAAAAAAAATACATTAACTTCTTGCCTCTCAATAGCTCTTTTCTTTTCAAACCAAATGTGTATTTATTACGAAGAAAAACTTATTTTTTTAAATTAAAAAACGTTGCTTTAATCAAAAAATTAAATTACGTCAAATGTTACCTGGGTGTAGAGAAAATTAAGTTGCGATTTATCGTTTATACATACGTTCTTAAGAATAATACTGTATGTTTTAAGTAAAGTGTTAAGTGCGTACATTATCAATAATGATGATTTACAAAATGATGAGTATGTACGAACGGACAGGTGAACGAACATGGAACTTCGTCCAAGTTTTCACATGGTGAGGAATTTAGCACATTTTCAGTAGCTCGTATAATTTCCAGTCGAGTATGGGTCGAGTACACTTTATCTGCTTGTGAAATTCCTTGGGGTCGATACAAAGGAAAATTAGCTGTTTTACTCTGTAGTGGACTTTTATTTCATACGACTTGAGCATTTTAAAACTGATCGTCGCTTTGGGAAGTTAAATAATTAAATTAGTTTATATTCTTACTAAAATAAGTCAATTAAAAGCTGTCTACTCGTACATTACGTACTGATACCTAATTCAGGTGTCTCGATATGAAATTGTGAATTTGTTTGCTACTTTTGTTTTTAATAAATAAAAAAAATTCTGTCTAATAATTTAGTTGATATGCAGTAAAGTAAATGAGAAAAACTCTGCCTTTTCCTCCAACCATTAAATACGAGTATGTGTAGTTACCAAATGTAAAAGCTTGGGGAATAATTATGGAATGGTTCAAAATTATGGAGTACAAAAATGCTGAAGCCCTGAGCTTATAAACTTGGTCATATAAATATTTCCTTGTAAGATAAATCATGAAATCCACGAAATAAATTTGCATTTCTTAAATTTTGTTTAAATATACATATTGCCTATGAAGTGGTTGGAGTATTTTTTTTTCTTTCTATTTTAGTTTATTACTAAATGAAAAAAAAAACAATTATTGCTTTATGTGTCATTTGTTTACTTACCAAACACTGAATACGGTACCTACGTATTTAAGATAAAAAGGTTAACTTTGTTATGTGATGCAGTTATTCCCTGCATTTATGGTAACGGTAATAACTAGATTTGTATTTAGGCGACTTAACCCTAGCCATAGAAAACTCTACCTGAATGCCATAAAATGAAATAAAATAATGACAATGTCCTTTGAATATTCAAAACATACACTGACCGTTACATAAAAATAATCCATAAAAGTCGTAGGTATCCAGGCTCATTTAAAAGTTAATGTATTTTGTGGTCTCGAGTCCGAACATTAACTCATCCGGCCTATTGAAAAAGGTACTTATGGGACTTTTTCAGTCTGAGAGCTTTCATTTACTTTGGCACCCCAATGAGGAAAAAGACTGCGAAGATCAAACGAAATAAAAAAGTGCAGGATTCATTCAAACTTAAAATCAAAATTGTAATAGGGTAAATCGTTCTCGGGAGTTATTATCTTGGGGAACACCGGTGGCTGATATCTTGTCCCTGGCTCGTACAGGAGCCAAAAACCAACAAAAAATATAGCTACCTACCTTCATTATTAAAAAACAAGTTTTCCTTGTATGTAAATCAACAGATATTAGTTACAAGATATAAGGGATTGCTGTCCTATAACTTGAATTTAAAAAAGGTAATCCTAGACATATCGAATGTTGTTTTTTTTCGACCAGCATCAATAGTATTATAGTGTTTTATGTTGTGGTAGGTAGTAAGGCTGTAGATAATATATCTGGGATTTAATTATTGAAAGACCCGTTCTAAAAGTAATATTCTAAGCTACAGCGATAAAGGATAAATGGAAAGGTACAACATAATTTCGACTGTCTATTCGTTGTAAAAATTAATTTTTAAATATTTTTTAAAATTTAATACGTTCATACATCCTTCTGAAAACTATACCTTACCTAAATACGAATTATTTTTTTAAGAGCATGGAACTGACTTACTGCAGGGTTTTTCATAGTCAATTTAAAATAAATGATCCATATGTATATATCCTCGTATATATTTTTTCCAGTCGATGGTAAAACATATTTTTTTTATTAATTTATTAATATTAATTAAATTACTTTATTCTCCTGTTTTAGGACAAACTATTGACAAGAACACTAATTCTCCCATATGTATTGTTTACTTTTTTTGTGTATAAATTAGCTGACGTGATTGATGTTAATTTAGAGTGGTATTATCGAATACTGCACACTTTTATTGCATAGTATCCAATAACAGGCGATAAACTATTCAATTGTGACAATTGTGGTTATATACAGGACGTCTGAAAATGTGCGCAAATTCGAAATGCTAAACTAAGACGAATTCTTATTTCAGCAATTCTTTAACGCAGACTAAGTTATTTTTTTTGGCTGTCGCGAGTGGTTAAATTGGTGACAGTTCTTATATTTCTGGCGAGGAAGAGCCTAAGGTATTTACTGGTGATAGTCCACACCACCAACCACATCAAGATTTTCTAAGCTGTTCCCTGTTCTGAACAAATGCTTGATGTACCTAAACTAGGTACTTACTCTAAACTCTACCAAATCATAGTCACCCTCTTAGTATAATATCTCATGGCATCCAACAACAAACATTATTTTTTAAATTTGCGTAGTAAGATTTATGATCCGAGAGGATAAATAATACACAGGATATGTTTGAATTTGGCATTTATGTCGTAGGTTGAGGAAGCGCACCATATCGTATTTTGTTTATTTGTTATTGACTTTTGTCTGAAGAGGACGAAATGGTAGATGCCCGGTAGTTAGGTGCGTGGTATGCTAGTTGCTAGTTTGGTTATTTACGCCTTGCTGTACCTGTTGAATGTTTCAGTACCTCTCATCGGATTTCATAGTGATGGTGTAATTTCAAAAGTAATTTCTACCGACATCGAATTGGATTTTAATCACGCGAGCGAATGTAGATAGTGAATATTTTCAGAATAATAAATAAAGTGGTACGGTAGTACCCATTACGTTTTTATCAGCGCGTGAAATGTGATTACCGAAAATATAATCACCGCTGAATTGTTACCACACTTTCGGTTTTCCAGCTAACTGGATCATTCGAAGTGTGGTTAACGTGCCGATGGCTCTTTCCATTGTGCAGAATATGACGTTATTCTCTACATTCTGAAAATCGCAAAGTTAATTTGAAGCTAACAGTAAATAAATAAATATGACTTCGAAATACTGATGAACTGGCCACCCAGCTTATTTTGTACATTAAATGCTTATTTTACTGTTTATTATTATGATTTTTTTCTTCGTGCAGCATTAGAAAGTATATTATTTTGCAATGAAACTATTTTTTACCAACAGAACTTTATAATAAGGATTAAAATCGTAGAATTTGACTTAGATTTGCACCTTTGTTCGGTGACGCAGTCAGCTTCAGTAATTTCAGCTAAGTTAATCATAAGGTATATGATTAATACGTATCACTCAATTTTGGGTGCTTTGCCAAAAAAATATTTTTGGAACAGTTCTATGTAATGCATTTAAAGACATTATATTAATTATATACATATATAATATGTATATATATATATATATATATATATATATATATATATATATATATATATATATATATATATATATATATATATATATATATATATATATATATATATATATATATATATATATATATATATATATATATATATATATATATATATATATATATATATATATATATATATATATATATATATATATATATATATATATATACGAAGGTATATAACCTATTCTGAATTTCCACTTCACTCAACAGATAATAAAGAAAACAACTCACCTGGAGGATGATCATACAACTCAGCGGAGTGTTAATAAATTCATCGTTAGGGTTGAAAGCGGTCTATATTAGGGTGCCAAATATATTATATTTACTAGTTCATATATTTACCTACAAATGCTGATGTAACTTGGAGTATAAGTAATGCGATAGCCATTATTTGATCAAAATTCATATTATTAAACGAGAGTGAATTTTTTATCAATCAAAATGTTTTGTTTGTGGTCTAGGCTCGTATATTCGGCACTAATGATGATCATCGGCTTTCCAAAGGGGACGCGTGCTCCCCGAGATCATTATGTGCTTCACAGGAATGTCATAAATACACTCATTAGTGACCCGAACCTTGGAGATAGATACTTATGTAATAAAAAGTTTTGGGAGTCTGTGGGTTCGGTATTAATATAATGTGTGTACACATCATAAATCCACGGAATTTGTTACGATGCGCACCTCATTGTGCACGGAAGATCTTGCATTGTAAAGCCAAGGTTTAGAGAGTTGCTCTTGATGTTTTTATTAATAAGAGGTCTTGGTTTCTTTTAGATTGATTAGTTACATATACCTTCGTACACTCTCTCTTCTCTTCACAGAATGATAATGAATAGGGTTAATCCATCAAGCTGGATAGAACAAAATGAAGACGTTATTGGCCGCAACGACTAGATCAAAATGTAACAAAAAACGCCGAAGATATTAAAAAGCAATTATAATGCTGTTATTCTATTATTTTCTAGTATAAGGAGTTATGTTAGTTTTGTTACACATTATTTTGGATTTCTACAGGGCACATAATACTCGCCTGGAACAACCTTTTGATATTAAATGTATTTTAGAAAAATGAAAAATCTTCTTTTACATACATTGACAGAAAAGCAGTGCCTATCCTAACTTACCCGCGTGAAATATAAAAACGCAACCAGTACCTACCCTAACTTACTAAGTAGTACCTAGCTTACCTTACTACCTACCTCTACTGCCTACCCTTATTAATTCTCTGAGCACGCCACTGCGCACATATGATGTAACACCAGTCCAAAAAGATGTTTGTCGAATAAATGAAAAACCAGCCCAGGAAAATATTGAAATACTATGGTAAATCCAAGCTGAACTTACACAATTAATGGTGCCTAAACGTGAAAAGAAGGTATTATTGAGTTATTTATTGTAACTGCAGACAGTTGGTAGAATTCCATATCGAATTGTTGGGTAATATATCCAAAATTGAACACACTTTATTTGGTTGAATTCTACATTTATTTATGTATATTTTAATACGTGACGCGTTTCGTCTTCTTAGGACATTATCAAACACTGACTAAAATTATTTACAAAATGTCCTTATACCATATACTAACAACGAAACGCGTCACGTATTAAAATATACCTACATAAATAAATGTAGAATTCAACCAAATAAACCGTGTTTAATTTTGGATAAATTACCCAACAATTTATTATTGAGTTGTTTTATTTATATTTTACGGATGAAATTATTTTGTTGGTTGTCTCATGTTGAGTGACATGAGTTTCCACTTTCACAGTGATTCTTCCCCACGCGGGTTTGTGTTTACCTTCTCGTATCGTGTTAATCTCCGTTCCGTCCCCTCTCCATCACATCGTGTCTCAGATAATAGGACACGCATCGGCAGCCAGTTATTACCGATCCCTTTTAAATTGTTAGAAGGCTCTGATAATAACAGACGTAAGTCGGGAGCCACTTACTGACCCATTGTTCGATATCTCTTGATGAAGGAATGCAGAGTCACTCGTCATTACAAATTAGTTTTTATTGGTTTCATCCTATGCCTCCATAAATTTAATTCAGATACTGTTTAATGTTAATTATTTGTTGCTGTAACCTTTAGCTGAACCAACCTACTGTAAACTTTTGTTTGATTTTTTTCGTCGTGAGCGGTATAGATGATACGGAAATAAATAATACCGGGATACTACAAATCAGTTATGTAATTAATTTATAAAATTAATTACCCAACTGACTATTATGAGTATTTCAATGTTTTAGAATTTACATAGTACATAAACCCTGATGATGACAAATTTCTTGTCGAAACCGTTTGGATAAAGTGTACCAATAAAAAAGTGGTTAAAACAAAGTTGTTTAATTTTATAAAGATTATAAAATGCGCCACAAAGTATCTGCGAAAAACATTCAAGAAAAGAGGTAATTTATTACTAATATATGTTTTATCCTTAATTTTTCCAGAGTACCATGATCGTTACTGATTTTCTTCATTTCCTTTACCATATATAACTGGAGTCAGGAGTGATCACCTGGATTACATATTTAGAATTTATTGGAAAACAAGAAAATGATAAAGGTTATGTTATAAACAACCGTTGCTAAAATTATGAACTGTGTTTGAAAATGATGCAGAATGCATCGAAACACGTGTCGCAGTAGATTTTAAGAAATACTGGTATTTACTATGTAAAAGTTAAGTTAAAATGGATACATTTTACTACAAAGTGACTGCCAAATCAATTGATGAAACCGTTGTATTATTGATATATTTCGATAAAATTTATTGAAAACTTAAAACACAAATAATAAATTAATAATGTTAACATGCTATTTTATGATATATTTCATATTTGGAGTCCGGTTTCTTAAAAAAACTTTTTCGTGATTAACAGATAATAAAGTAAAACGTAAAATAAGATACAATGTTAGAAACATCTGAAATCTACGACCTGAAAGAAAAATGTGCATTAAATGGAAATTAATTAAATTACTGAGCAATGTTGCAAAGTTATGGATGGCCATTGCCAATTAATTGAAATACTATAGATAACAATATAACAACCTTGCAAACAAGAATTTGTGCACGCACAACGGATATGTACACGAGCTCTCATATTCAAGTTCTAATGTTTCTCTTTCTATAATTTTACAGGTAACTGTTTTGATATACAATATTTTGCGTGAATGTTAACACCATTCATGAATAAAAGAAAATCTAGACTGAATATGATATACAGTAATATACGTTCATAAAATTAATTAAAATTAATTAGGGGTATCTTAAACCAACTCACTAGTTGCCAAGTAAATAATACCGATGGCGTCCTTGAATTGATATAAAAAATTGCTGCTTCTTTTTTTTTTGGTAAATTTCTTGGTTTGAAGAAAAAATGGTTACCAGATTCCTACAAAATGATTTGTTATTCAAAACAAACTTGTAAAAATGTATTTACCAATTTTAAAAGTTGTTATGAAAAGATGATATATTCTCTAGTATTTTCATTCGGATACGATGGGATTTTTCTTGTTTATTTTTGCTAGTGCAACTTTGTAGTCAAAGATAATTTGATTTTTAATATTTTGGATATCTCGCTTTTACTAAACGTACGTTAAAAAATCGATTCAATTCAATTAAGTATCACGATGGCCACTTTAATTACCTGAATATTTTAATAAAATTTTGAAAAATCTTTCATTTCGTTGGATTGTAATTAAAAGTGAATCTTTTTTTAAACATTCAATTGTTCTCCTTCTTGTAGATACGACAAATGGCGTGTCTTTAAAATAATCATAGTCCTTAAATAAATAAAATATGTAGTTTTAAAATTTATGGTAGTGTGTAAATTTGTGATGGACATGGAAATATACTAATCGGATCAAGATTCCAATAGGTGCACAAGTTTATTTCGTACACAAATTGCCTCATTTCTGTAAACAATGGTATGAATTTATTACTTTTATTATTACTTAAGAATAAAAGATAGTAATCAGATAATTGATTCCATTTTAATTACCACGAACATTTAGAGTTTGTAAAATTGTCAAATGAATTCCTACTGTGGTTTGTAATTCAGAAATAAATTACTTTTTTCCCAATCTGGTAACATAACACATTCATTGTTTTTGCTGTGGGAGAATTTCTCAATATTTTCAATGGATTGCGTTAGAAACGCGATCATTATTTTGCACTAGATAGCATTTTTCCATTAGCAAGTTATATGTAACTACCATGCAGGCTTGAATCGTTTTGATTTTCTTCTGATTCCGCTTAATTGACATAACAGGACCAGGCACATTTTTCTAATTATCTTACCTTAATTAACTGAAGCGAGCATAAAAATTCGCTTCTTTTTTTACGGTTTTTCTTCCAGAACCCATTAGGGTAGGGGAGAATTCACTACAATGTTTTTAAAAACTTTCAGGGCCTTAAAATTAATCCTAAATAAATGCATACTTTCCCATTCTTTTTTATCACAAACATTATTTTTTTTTAAGCTTGAAAGATATTCCTAGTTAATAATAAAAAAAAAACATTTGAAATTAAGTACCTAATGGAAAAAATGGCAGGAGTCGTTTTCTCGAAAAAATAATACGTACATATGTATTCGCATTTGCGTGAATTTTTGTTTTCATGAATTTTCGTGAACTTAAGTAAATTGCATAAAATAAAAATGAAATTTTTAAAATTCATACTTTTTTTTTCAGTTTTTTTTTTATAAAATCATGGTTTTCAACCTCTGCCTTATTGATATGATAATATTGCCAGTAAAAAAAATTCGTTAAATTGGTAAATTCACTTAATTTTTTTTATCTGCAATGGACTTAATTTTGTGTAGTTTTAATTTTATTGAAATAATACGTATTTTATACATATTTGTTGAAACATATTAACTTTTTAATTTTAATAAAAATACTGTTTATAATTTACTGTGCAAAAGTGTGATAAATTTTAAATATACATTTAACACAAATCAGTGTAACTGCGCCTAATAGTAGGTAGATAGGTGATAAAGTAGGGGTTTATCGAGTTGATGTTGTTACGTGGAACATCTTTTTACCTGGTGCCCGTGTAATTAAGTCGGCTCCTACGAGGTGCGGGTTTTGCCGCGCTTCTGGCGGCGACGCGAGGCTTCCTCGACCGGCCGCGCTCGGAGCGCCCGCGAGCCGTCACAGCGCGTCATACCCGTCATCCGACCGACCATTGCCGATCGAGCGGCCGGCAGCGGTGCTTGTGTGTTGCGGCATCTCGAAATAACGTTGTTTACATTACGATCGCGTATGACAAGGGTTGAAAAAGCGTCCTACCGCGAAATGTGCGAATAAGTGTCCCAACGACTGATACTAACATGAAAGTTAACAAATACATTTAATTAATCAATTGTGTTATTATCGAACATTTTTTTACGCTGTTATAATTATTTTATAGAAGAAAATAACAACCATAACGGACTATTAACGCGCTACTTGGTGTTAATTTTAATAACTTCTGTGTGTGCTTTACCGTTTCTACGAGTTTTTGACCTCAAAAATTGTAACTAGAAACAAGTATCGAAGGATGTTTTTGAAACTTGTCAGTTGTGTTGGTGTTTATTTTTTTTTTATTATACAAACCTAGTGTGATTGGGTGGGTGGATAATATTGTATTCATTCAAAATGTTGGGATTGAGCCGGTAGTTTAAGAGCCAGGAGTAACCCTCATAGTCAAAATGCTAGTGGCCACTCCAGCAGCGCCAAGTCTGGCGGACAGGAAGCCCAGGGTCATCTCGGAGATCAGGAAACCTCACGTGCAGCGGTCACCTTCCTTGGACGACCTTCCTAGACTATCTGGTAAGTCTACAATAACGTACTAATTCTTGATTTAACCTGATTATATGTATTATCGTCGAAGAAAATTGTATGGTGTAATGTAATACCTAATAACGATTGTCACCAAACAGATATAGAATACTTCGTGAATACTGCGCTGTGCCTTTGAACCTTCATTTAGGCCTATGTAATTTCCAACATTATCATTATTATTACACAAATTTCGAACATAGAAAATGCAGAATTCGTACATGTGTTAGGAGTATAAAAGAAACAGTATTCTTACAAACATATGTGCAAAGTTCTAATTACCCATGAGTTTGGTCGCTCGAGCCCTTACATCGCTCTATTTAAAAAAAAAACAAAGGACTCTGGATGTTATTATACCTAACGTTTAGAAGCGTCGAGTAGTTAAGCTATGCCGCACAATAATTCTAGCTACCTCTATAATAATCCATGGCATCAACAGATTACTTCACATTAGTACGTTGAAGGATAATGATAGTTAAAATTTAAAACATTAAGAATTTTAACAATTTGTGCATTGTTGTTGATTTTGTTATTTACCTTTCCATATTGTCAATAATGTTATGAATTCATGGCTGTGGGTGCATTATAGAGCTTAGAACTTCTTATGCATAATTTGTGGTTCTGGATTGTAGGAAATGCGAATCCTAACTGCGGCGAAACGACTTCCTGATTGAAAACTGTAGAAAAAGATATATCTAAGTAAGGTACTTTATACATACCAATTACTTGGTCAGGCAAGTTATTCACCTTCTATGAATTAATTGATAATCCAATTGCTTGCCCAGGAATGGCCGGCATATTTATAGACACATCTAGCCTTCGATGTTCTACGTTTGCTACTTATTTAAAGCGTCGTAATAACAATTATCGATTTTATTACATGTGAGATTATAAGCCGTGAATTAACCCACATTGCTAACCGACCAATGTCCAATTCGTACAGCGGCCTTGTCGGCTAAATATGCCTAAATGGATCAGGGATTGTACGTAGATTGTAATCATTATTGATGAAATCTTCAATTGAAACGTTTTGGCTTCTTGGACACAGGCGGCAGGAACATGGTCTTGTTTATTTTATTACTTACATGCTTGCCTATTTGGGCACACTTCACTGGATGGGTTTGTAGTTCGTACCAGCGAACCAGCGTAGCTGGATAAAGATCTATGTAACTACCAACGACTGGTAGGATATTAGGTACCCAGCGTTTGATTTATGATGTACGATATTATCAAACGATGATGTCCTATGACTATTAAGATATTATATATACAAAATACATCAACAAGAGCGATTCAAATGATTTTTAGTTATACTCGATATAAAAGTCATTTATGTAGTCAATTCCAAAAAATAATTATACACATTTCTTCAGTTCCTGCCATGCCCTAGCTCTAACGTGAATTTACCCACTATTTATTGCATTATGAATACGAGTATAAAAACATACTTTTTACTTTTTTACTGTCTTATATGATTCAACCTATTCTTAAATCATTGTCATTTGATATTATAATATTGTATCTGTATTGTTTTTTTTAACGTTTTCAACACATTTTTTTTTCTAATTGGTGACAGTTTTTTTTTAAATGGTTAAAATTTGTTTATCATCGTATGAAATGTTTAAAAATTCAATTAATACTCGGTCCATCCACATGTTCCTCACGTATTATAGAAGATTTTCATGCAAATTTTATGTTATTTTGATTATTTTATCGCGTCGTGTAAAAGATGTTGTTATCCAGTTTTGTAAGAAAATGGCTGCCGTACAACATCCAAGGCATGTCCCGCGGTCGACCCTCGTCGATACGACGATGAGGATTTGAACATTCCTTTCGTATTCGATCATCCCGATCCGATCAATATCCACGGCCTAATCGCCCACATGATATTTAATATGGTAAATTCAAGCACTCGAATTTATTTTCTAATTCATTAAACAATTCAGTTTTGGGAGGCTCGGATTATTTGTTTTTATGTTTTTCGTTCATTTACCTTTCCATTATTAATGAGTGGTGGGTTTATTTCGTTCGAAGCAATTAATCACTTAAAGTCATGAGATCCATCAACTTCGTATTGTTGATTTAAGATTTAACATATTCATACATAGCTCTTTATAATAATGATAAAAACTTTACTACTCATGGCGTATTATAAATAAATAAACAAAGTGGAGCTTCTTATTGCTTAAATCCGGAAGAAAAAAATATTATATCATATTTATGTTCAAGTGATTGTTAAATTACAAATCGAATTTTAATTCAAGGATCTGAAAGTAAAGCAGTTTAGGCTGATTTTAAATTAAATGTTATTTTTTTGGAAAAATTGGCAAAAATACTCTCTTTTTTTTACTTAATTTTACCACAGGTTTTTGACATCTCTCGTATTTGTCATACTTGGCAGTTTGATTTGTCGCCGAATTTCATTGGTAATCAAATTAGAAGAAGTAACGCAGAAAATTTCAACTTAAAAAAAAATTAAGCTAAAATACTCGTAGATAATCATTTATATTAATCATTTTCTTTTATTGCTAACATATCATACTAAATGATCCGTAAATTATATCTTTTGAGAGTCTCAAATCTTATTCAACGAGTTCCTGCCTCAATGGTGATTGTTAAAGACGATCAGTTATAATGTATGCATGTAAAAACCATTAATTTTCTGCTACCCCCTTGAACTTAACTTGTATAAACATTAATCACAGTGTATATAATACCTATGCGTGGTATGTTCAATGATCGGTGAGTCCGGCTATACTGGTTAATGGTGTATACAATCTTAGTCGTATTTTGATTATTTGGGGGAAATATCCAAGGAGCTTTATTTGGCTTTTGTTCCAATTCATCAAGCATATCGAATACATGTTTTAAAGTCGATAGTTTTTTGTGCAATATATCGTGGGCATACTGGTAAGAAACGTTAACTCTAAAATCCCTGTTATTTAAAGCTTTAGCCTGAATAAAATTCCCGTCATTAAACTTAAAGTTGAATTAACTTTTAAAACCAAATAAATGTGACATTTCAGACTACTTAGTGTATTTGGCCAGTTTGCAGAACGTTGAAAACTTTATAAAACTTTTGCATCATTAAGTCAAAATTGCATATTTTCGTGTTAACGTTTTTTGCCACCCACGTTACCCCACGATGTTTTCTTAATTTAGAACTAACTTTCATACCCACCAAATAATAATTGACTTAAATAAATAATTGACTAAATTTCAAATATTTAATTATGTATTTTTGTTTAGATAGATTAGGTACTATTTTACTAATGTGTCTAAAAGCAACACATTAGGTCACCTGTCTGCAAATTTGACTTCATTCGTCGGCGAATCAAATTGATCGTAAATCTAAGATGAACGAAAAGGTAGATTCCGCCTCGGGGTAAATGATTGCAGATGTATTCTCCTGGCATATCTCAACGTGAAGCCGACGTATTCCACATTAGACGAGTCCTTAATCCTCGCCTACGGAGCATTAGCGAGTCCGCGTCGTCAATCTCTCCTTAAATATTGAGAATTTTATATTATTTATCTGCTAGTTCTCCGGCACACCCACCTGCCTTCCTCTCACTTGCGGTTTCATCACGTCGGGGACAAGGTCGAGCATCTCCGACTCCGAAGATCAGAAGACGATATCTTTGAGAGGAATCAAATTCATACCCGAGATGAGTTGCACTAACCAAATCTGTGTTTCATCGCCCTTTTGTAGCCGGTCTGTGGGATAATTGAATATTTTGTTTTTCAATGTCACGTTTTGCCGAGACGAGAATGCAAACAGAGGCGGATACGGACCCAGGGTACCTGTGCCAACTTTTGGCGCAATATTGATGAATCTTATTACATGTCGTATTTCGATATCCGTGATGGTCTGATGAATGATTTGTTTATTTGCATTTTTCCAGTAAATCTCCTTATTTGAATCGTTACTTATTGAAAAGTAGGCTGGTTTGTTCATCTGGTTCATTTATAGGTTTTGATTTATAATTAATAAAATGGTGTTTGATTTTATTTTAAAAATGTCAGTTTTATATCTTCATTAGGTGCATGTATACCAACTATTTCGACTCTTGGTATTCCCTTTTTCAAGCATTTGGTGTTCCTGATCATGCTTGTCTTCTCGAGTCTTACGAGATTTCTACGTCCACAACATTCGCATCACTTTCGAAGCCAATGAACGTTCGTTTATTCATTGCCCGCACATGCCACAACCATCTAAATATATAATTGTCCTTTCATAACTAAAAAATAAATATGGACAATATGCTTTATTATGTTATTGTACTCAAACACTGGCATAACCCCCGAAGTTGAAATGGTATACGTTACACATTGTTATAAAGTGATCACTTGCCAGCCAATGCTAGATCATTAGCTTTGTGTGAGCTCAGACTTCTATATTCCCATCCTACAGAAAGATTCTTCGTCTCTGTTGAGACACATAATACAAGTCAGTATTATTCCAAATTATTTGTTTATTTTAAAATCAATTATTGTAAGCTGTACGATTAATCAATTGTACGTCGATTATTTTTTCGCTCTGAAAATATTTTATTTCTTTTTTCATGTGCAAATTTCAACATGGAATGTTTTGCATAGGAGAAAAACGAATGTATTTGAAAGTGCTCTTTTATAACGTGGATTATTTTAAAGTGCACTTCTACAACGTCGGATTATTTAAAAGCAATGCCTAAAACTTCAAGAATCGTTTTTACTTGATAAAGAATACCAGTAAGCAGGTTTTATATTCAGATCAGCTGTTCTCTGGGTGCCATTCAAATGAGTAGCTATTGAAATATCCTTTGAAAGCGTCGAGCTCTATTAGTTGAATTACGAAATGCCCTTTTCTCTCCAATGCTAATGGTATGTACAACCGAACATGATTCCGGTACGAACTTACACACTTAACCTCTAGCGGGCACGATTCAAAAAGTACCGCGATCGACAAAATTCAAGTATTTTAGTCCTCATTATAAGTTGTTCCTTTTGGCGAGTTCCCTAATGGCTTCAGGGCCTCCGAGTCCTAATGATGGCAACTGCGAGTGTCCTAAAGCGAGTCATTTGGTGTGTGGGTTAAGTACACAATATAGAAAGTTTATTCCCAAAGTAAACTATTTGAGACTCATCATTTCGAAAGTTTCTTTAAAGAAATTATTGGAATCTTGTTATTGAGGGAGTGTGTGGTTTAGGCATAGGTTCGACAAACATTAGGGTACTTTATTTGGTAATCCATATGTCCATAAAGATTACGTACTTCGAAAATTACCTATTTCCAAGCAGGAAAGTTAAAAAAACAAACACGATTTTCACCTGTCGCTCTCGGTACGAAAGGCCTCGGTAATTAAAAAAAATCTTTTTTAAGTAATAATCATATCAAGTAATTTATCATATGTAAATATCCGCCTTTCTTATCAGTTAACAGTAATAAATTCTATAATAGTTCATTAATCGTGTAAGCTTAGTTTTACAATGTAATATTGAAAGAATTTGAGATTACTGTACTATCGTTACAACAAAAGGAGCCGCAGAAGGTCAAATAATGTTTAAAACGTATATCCTATTATGTTTGTCTGGCATTGAATTGAATTGTGCTAATACGATAAGGTGAAAGAATGGGTATTAATATTAAAATGTGTAGAGTACGTACTTAAGATTTCGTATTCATATTATTGATATCGTTAAACACGCTTCGGATTTTAGTGAACTAATCGTCGTTTGCAATCATTTGTATTTGTATATTTTGCGCACTTTATTGTTTGAGCAAAATGATGTATTGTTGAATGTTGATTTCATCGACAATGGCACTCTGAGCATTCCTTTGAAGTCATTTCTTTTTGTTTACAGAGAGCCTCGCAAAACAAATATTGGTGTAGAGAACTTGGAGAAGCCTCGACTTATTACTCAAAAGAATAAACATGTTATTCGTGTAATGCTCTTTGCACTTCGTTAACGACATTGGTCAGATACTCTTCTTTTCTTTAATAAATTCTGTTGCTAATGGACCATTAGGTGTCACTACGTATTCTGTTGAATTCATCGCCCGAGTGTACATTTTACTCAGAGTGTATTTAGATACTCTAATTTCTTTAATAATACACACTTTGTTACTAGTTTGTAAAAAACATATACTTCCAAATACCTTCAAAAATCAGTCGAGGCAAGGTTGGCACTTGAAACTAAAAAATAATGTTCGGTTGGACAAATGTAGGAAAATAATACAGGAAACTTTTGTTATAGGTGAATTTGTGCCAATAAACTTTTAGATTTTCATAAAGATTGTATGTACAAATATAGCAACAACAAAAAAACGATAGCTATAATAGTTCATAGAGTAATTGCTCATCAATAAAGACTATGAAACCAGAGCAGAATACCTCACTGTTCAGGGTTGGTATATTATCAGATCGATGGATTACATCCGCCTTTCCGTCATATTTGCTAACAATACATGAGGTCTCGGATTTCAATCCCCGTCTGGATTAATATAAAAATTATTAAATTATAAAATACGCTATTCTAACTAGTAATTGAAGTTAAAGACTTGTCACGCGATAGTGTTAATTAAAATCAAGATAAAATGCATTTTTCATATGTAATTGTCACACACGATTAAAAATAGAATATCCATATAGGATAAGCGGAAATTGGATAATATTATGAGTCACAGTATTAGTATGGTAGATATTGTTTTCAATTATTCCCCAAATGTGTTCACGTAAAACACAAATCATTGTTCAAATCTGTTTTTATCTTTGGATATAAATATGTAATGCATTTTCTACCATATCATATTTTTTGGCAGTACATATTCTTAATGTAAATACCTGAAAGGTAAGTTCGTATGCATAAAAACGCATAATGTAATTTATAAGATTTTTTTAGACGAAGTGCATGTGCGAGTGTAAAAGCAAATCGTTTAATATTGGTTGTGAGTCTATAAAAATGAGATGCAATCAGAAATGCATCAACGTATAAAGAGTTGTTGCATTTCTGTTCTTGCAAAAAGCCGGTTCCCGAGTCGTTTAATACTAAACTTGTACCTTATAATACTATGAAAGGAGTGGCTTGAAACCACACGACGTGTTCTGTGAGAGAATTTCAAGAAAAACTTAGTACGAATAGTCCTGACTGAATCGCTTAATCTGAAAAGTTAATTAGGTGCTATCGGTTTAAGGGATCAACTCAACATCCAATAATTCAATACTAATCTAAACAATTGACATATTTTCATAGTTACGATTCACGAAAGACATATAATGTTAATATAATTTTATGACTTCGTACACCAACGTTTTTCTTGTGGCTTATTATGTTATACTGTACTTACTATGACTATGTACATGGAATACCTTATGTAACGCTGTACGCGTGCTGCAAAGAATTCAGCGTTTGCGTGACAGTTCAAAGATTCAAGTTTAATTTGTCATACATACATGTCTCTCTTATTAATAAAGGTAACTATTTACGGATAAACAAAAGAATAGTATCAATAATAAAATTGTATATTTGCTAATAATACAATAAATATGTTTAAGTGTGATAATTTTGTATTCTGTCATTCATGATTTATTAGAATCAATCTTCTTCCATCTTGTAATATTGTCATTAACCTATAAAAGCTATCGGCGAATTGGAGATGATATCAGTCTCTAACTTTTTTAGCCTACATTATTGAATAATTAACACAATTATAATAATTGCAACATTCCAAATAATTGTACGCAATTGAAATGCTCAGACGTTAATTCATTAATTGATAAATTGGCAATGTCACCCTGTACCAATTCTTTTACTAGTTGAAATCACAATTTCTCTAGAAATTAGATCAGACATCAGATGTTCTCAACATTACGACGTTTCTCTCGATTGGCATTGATCTTTCTACTTCATCCGTGTCAATATTTGAATTTTCACATATCTATTAGTGTGTCAAATTATACTCTATTTGTTGATATTTTTACATACATTTTTTACCTTCGAATTTAAAATAGATCCTTTCGGTTACTTGATTCCAGACAATTTAAAATTATCGTTTGATTTTGAAGGGCATTTTAATTCATCAAATAAATAAATCGGCAAGAATAATGGTTATTTTTTTATCATTCGCGCTTCTTACAAGTACCTACTCATTATAAAGGCGAAAAAGATCAATGCTGTTTTTGTCGAGATCTTTTTACTATGATTTTTTTTATGAGTTATGGTAATAGGAATTAAAATGTCATTCCAAGTAACAAGCGTAAGTTTTAAACGCTTCGGATGCAAGAGTAACGTCTGTATTAGTACTCCGGGTGTGTTAGGGTCAACTTTGATGGAATTTAGATCAACTCATCACATACAAGTGGCTATGGTGATGTTACACATAATTACTATTTAGGCACATGATAAATAGTGTATCATAAGCCGTACAATTAAGCGTCACTAAGACGAAGCAAGTGACAGTCCGTCTTCTTCATCACAAAGGCAAGGCAGATGTGGAAATTCCCCATGAACAACCCATACCCGACCATCCTACCCGATCCTCACACAAAGTTGAATACGTATAATATAAACCCTTTCAATAAATATAAGCCTTTTGGTAAGTAAGCAAATAATAAATGCAATTCCAATATTTTAAAAAGAAACTTCGATATCAGGGATTGCATGAGATTCAAACAAGCAAAAAATATAGTTTTGAAATTATATGCTGCGTATGCAGCCGCTTACACTTTATCGTTAATAAATGTACAATACATTTCAAAATACGGTGCAAATAATAATTTCAAAAATACTATTGTATTTGCTTTATTTTAAAAGATAAATATGTGCATTATTTATTTGTATTTTATACTATTTTCGTAGGCACTGTGGCGTAATGGGTAGACGTTCGACTGCGAAAATGGCGTCGCGGATTCGATTTCCTCCAATTGCAAAATAAATTCAAGAAAAAAATATTATTAATTGCTCTGGGTGTTGTGACGTATTTTTCACATCTACCTTCCCTATCCTTACTATCCTACCTGCAGACAAGCCTCTAAAATAGAGGCTTTGTTTGTTTTCCCTTTTTTTAAAGCGGGCATTATTGAAAATATGAATCAATTTGTGGTAGAGAGGGATAGAACGTAGGCACTCTATCCCACAGCCCGCAACATAGGATCATAACCCGACTAAAAAACGTATGGAATGTATTTTGAGAATCGATTATACTCGTACAATCATTATTATGTCAGCACTAGTTACTAAATGATTACTTTATCTAGATAAATGCTATTACTAGCGTTTAAACTCTAACCTTTGCTTTCCACGTTATGATATGGCACCAAATTACAACAATACTTATAAAATATCATGTCCAGATTGCAGATACGACTAAAACCATGTTAATTGGTCAACCGGCAACGTGTGGTCAAGGCCCAGTTGTGAAAATGCCTGCTTGACTTGTGACTGACACGTACTGATGTAGCCCATAGCTGATTGTTCGGCACTGAGAGGTACTCTGTTTATACGGCTCTAAGTACAAACAAAAAATACTCGAGTACAAAATATAAAAACATAAAAATAAGTAGGTAATTATTTAAGCACAATGTACCAAGTACCTAAATATTTTTATTATTTTTTGATAGTGATAGAAAGAGAATGGAGTGGTTTCAAGTAGTGTAGGATGATCAAAAACATATTTTTATTCAAAAAGTCGCTAGGTCTAGTCAGAAAACGGATTGATTTTGTCATTAATATCGAGTAATGAATCAATATTCTACATTAAAGGCAAAATCAACAATAAAACGCCACCGTCGCCAATATCGGGTTCAAAATACATATAACTTTAATAAGGTAATAAGGGTTTAATTAAAATTGCCTTGATTTGATTCCTGCGTGGATCAGATTTAAAAATTATCGTGTTGTTTTAGATAGGTTGGTATCCTTCGCTCAAATATTCGTTGAAGGAAGCAAGTAAAAATAAGTTTAATATGAATTGTAAAAAAGTATTTCGTAGGATTCCAATACTTTACAATCAAATGCGACATTAAATATTCGTTGAAGGAAGCAAGTAAAAATAAGTTTAATATGAATTGTAAAAAAGTATTTCGTAGGATTCCAATACTTTACAATCAAATGCGACATTTTTTTAAAAATCTTTATTTTGTAAAAATTAGAATTTCTATAATTTTAATTTGTTCTCTTAGCTAATTTTCTTGAAATGTGAATTGATAGAAAATTTATATAAAAATATCCATGTATAGTGAGTAATTAATTATAATGAATTAATTTCATGAGTGTCTATAATTTGCAGATGTTAGGATAGAAAGTATGTATTCTCATACGTAGAAATTCAAGGAAAGTATAGGTAGGTGGGAAATATTCATCCATTATATCGTTATTTCAACTCCACAATCACAAGACCATTAGCAACTAAAAAGAAAAGCTGTTTGAAAATGTTGACGTGTTTTTTTTTAATTTTTCATACAAGTTTAGAATCACCGCTGTCACTGTTTCAATTTAACATATAAACTAGTAAGCGATATGCTAAAAAATAATTATGAAGTAGTAATGAGGACTGGTTAAATAATAAGGTTGAGTCTTTAGACTTGGCTTCACATACGGTGTTTGAAAACGATGCGGAATGCATCGAAACACATGTCACAATGGATTTTAAGAATTAGTGGTATTTGCTATAAGCAAAACATAAACTAAAAGTAAGGATTTTCAATCCGTTTTTTTTATGAATAGAAACGAAAGTTAATATATTTGGGCAAAAATCTCCCATTTTAAACCTACCTTAATATTTTTGAGATGTTATTTTACTTACCTAATTGGGCAACTTTGTAAAGACAGACATTGGACACATTATGAAAATAACATTTAATTAACCAATGTCTAAAATCGACTTTCGCTTGCTTATCTTATTTTTATTTAAGCTTTTTTGGTCATTATTCAATCCGAGCTTTTTAATATCTATATATTAGTTTGTCGTTGTTCAAAAATGGCTTCGTGCATTTTTCCTTACCGCAGTTGATAGGTATGTATTATTTTATTTGAGTCGTAATTATACGGGATAAATTTATTGTATAACGTGATGCGCGCTTTTTTCCTCATTGTCCTTGGTTATGGACCATTCGGAAACGCCTATTTAGCTTTCATTAAACGCAACAAAATTATTAACTTTGGATACTCGATTTGGTACACAATTTTCGTTAATCTTTATACGCCTTTCAAATCTACAGCCCACTGTAGTTACTACTCGTATCTCATTATCTTCAGTATACAATCATCTTGATATACCCTTCGTATACATATATTTTTAGTTTGTATTGCTTAATATCTGATCCCGTGCCATACCCAGTAAGAGGGACACAATTATAAAAGAACATCCCGTCTGGACTCCGTCCCAAATAAAATAAAATCCCGCGGTCCAACATTCGTCCTTAATCCTGGGTCTGGAAGGCAAACCCGCTTCGAGGTAAGGAATATTTTTTAATGTTAATGTCACCCATCGCAGATTATCGAAAATTGATAACTAAAAATGATAAGATCACTTATGTAAATCTTGCGTTAAGTTTTTTGCTCCACCTTAAACCAAAATTGATGAAATAAACCACCGTAAGATTAGCTTTCGGCACGCCAACTCGTTTTGTGTCTTATCATTGGTCAAGATATAAGTGTTCTTGCGTTTAAGATAATATTGTAATACAGCCTATGTTTCTGTGTTTCGGTGTAATTTTGCACTAAGATACGTGTAGGATATCGTTCGATACTAAAATGAAATATCAATAATTTTTATTATTATTCTTCTTCAAATTGTCGCGAATGCGATCATTATCAACTATAGTATTTTTAAAGGGTTAAAAACGACCAAAATAAAGTTATCTTTTTTTAAATTCAAAATTCAACATTCAAAATAATCAGGTAAAAATGTTTAGGGATCGTCAACACCGCATAGCACGTCTCCAGCCGGCCCGTGCCATGCACTTATTTTTCTTCATGAACACCACCTACATTTTAAGGTTTAATTTAAAAAAATATATATTTCTAGGAATAAATATACCAACAGCAACCAAAAAAAACTTTTTTGTCGAGGTAAATAGGTTTTTCCTTAAGTATTCTTAGTTCTACTAATAGGATATTATGTACTATTGTTTTATAGAAATAATAAACATGAACCTACTTCTACCTATCCTATTATTACACTAGTAGGTATTCCATCCTCGTGGTGAGTTTTAACTTAACTATTCTAGCCGTAGTTTGCTGATCTGCTTCATTACTTAGTATTCCAGCACACACTCCTAGTGGCACATGCACGTGCTGAGAACGTGAAGACATCTAACAATCATCCTGTCACCAACTGACGAGTGTTTTCCTATTGTTTGCACGCTCATTCATGTAAATCTTCTCTAAAACATCGATATCGGTCCTAATAAACGAAGTTGATTCACGAATGTGGCATTTATGGTATTTTTAGTGTTTTTTTTAGCAATATAAAGCGTTATTGAACCAGGATTTCACGTTGATTTCTAAAGATATATAATAGAATAGCTTCTTCGAAACATTCATTAATCAAGGTATTTCTATGTTAAATCAGTTAATCCAAATCTCATTATCTCTTGAAAGTCAGTGTACATGCACAACAATATTCTATTGTTTTTATATGCGCTGTCACGATTTTTATATTGTTCATAAAGTATTTATTACTCTTTGGTTCGTAATAACTAATATCCATATAGTTTTACATATTAGACAACAAAAATATCAAAATATTTATTTACCGACAACTCCTAGATACATATCAGATTGTAAATCAGACAAAACCCTTTGCCAGACAGTGAGTGAATACAAATAAGTAACCATGGAATTAGTATAATATTGTCATCACTCACCTATCAAAATAATCCCCAAGACGTCGGTTTACCATTGTGTACTCATATTATCACGACCGGTTCTAGTCCTGCGCTCACCTTCTAGTATAGTTATACCTTCTAAACTTATAAGGGTGGCTCTATTCCCACGACACAGGGTAGTTTTGGGACCTCATTATTCACACACGTCAGTGGCAGAAGCTAAGGAATTATTAATGTTTTTATTTCGACCGTGTCGTAAACTGTTTGTATTATTTCCCCGAACATCGCATGTTCAATTCCTACTATCGAGAAATATGACCATGGCCCAGACTACATATTTCGAAACAAGAAAAATGCCATGTTTTCGAATCAGAGTTTATTGAATCTTTTTTAAGATTTTCATGCATTTTATATCGGTAATAAACTAGAACATTTTTTTTGTTTTTTTCTTCTTTTGATTTTATTTGATGTTTTCAAAATAATATGTCTAATAGTGTGCATTTTGTTTCGTATTATAAACAATAGATTCTTTGATCAATCCTTCGTTTGGTATATAAAAAAAACATATGTTTCTTTAATATGCAGTAACCAGTATTAGTAAATTTGAAATAAACATTACTTTTGGTGATATCTTATAGGTTCGTCTCAAACGTATTTCAGATATATCTCCGTTAGCACAATTGACTGCATTGTTGACTCAACAATACCTCGACTCCCGCTGGTATTACGTTTTTTGCTGATTCTGGACATAAATCCTGCAACCTTTCTTTTATAGAAATTCCTTCAAATTGTAAACTTTGTAATAAAAAGAACCTTATTCGTAGATATGTGTCCACATACATATATGTATGTACATATGTGTCGATGTATATATACATACTTGTGTATCTGAAATGAAGGGCTCCTTGCACCAAAATATGAGTGTTCCTATAGATTAGCACATCACGTGTTGTACTTACTTGCTCTTACATCGATTAAAAAATAAAGTAAAACCACTTACACGCTCAATTTTTTTGTGGCATCTTACATTATCTTCAATCTTTTTCACACAACACTAAAAAACGATGAAGCAACGAAACCAAATGTTATTATAAAATTGTTACCAATATTTTAATTTATTCAGTATAAATTATTCAAATGACAATTTCATTCACCATTAGCTGAAGCAATGGATGTATGATACGTACATACTCGTACACACATTGGATATTTCGCAAATAAATACATACTTGCGTGTGCAATTCCAGAAACAGTTTCTCCAGTATTAGACTAATAAATGGCTTTCTCAACTTCCATTAGCGTGTACGATTGAAAAATAAATAACAGTTAATTTTCATGACATGGAAGAGCTCGCAATGCGAAACGGACAGACAACTCATAGGAGGCACATCATTAGTAGACCGATAATGTGACAGGAAAGGTTACAATAATATTATGCTGATGAGGAGACAACAGGAAGACACTAAAAGCAAATGAGATTGGAATACATAGGCTCTCCCGTATTACGCGAGCAAATAATTCATTACCTACCGCTCTTTGCTTTTTCTCAAAAAGTAAATTGAAAAACGTAATTTTGAACGAAGTAAAGAAAAGCAGTTTTTTTTAAAAATAATTTTGCTGTCGAGTTTTTAAATCATATTTTCTATCAAGTTATTAAAGTATATAGGCAGATCGGCAAATTTGTGGTTAAATAGGCCAAAAAATATTCCAACCAACTACGAAAGTTGTGTAAATCTAAGCTAATCTTAGTGTTGTCGTGATCGTAATTTAAATAATAACACAGTAATCAATGACCAGTCTTATATTCGGTATAATGATAATCTGTCAGTTCAGAATAACATATTTATCAAGTATAATAATTTATTTATGGATTTGGCGTTTACTTTGTAGAACTCCATTTTAATTTATGTATTTAAAGTTAAATAAAAAACTGATTATTTAAGTCTACTTTTTTTATTTATAAAAAAAAACAAATAAAAATAAATTTTGTGACAATTGTTTCGTCTAGTTATGGCATAGTCAAACGAAACATTCGTTTCAAAATGCCATACCTAGGCGAAACAATTGTCACAAAATTGATTTTTATGTGTTTTTTTAAAAAATAAAATACAAATTATTAGACTAAAAAAATCAGTATTTGATTTAACATTTATTACATCTTTCTGAGCCTAATTCTAGAATTGCGGTCATAATTTATGAAATGATATAGCTAAGCGCATTTAAACTATGAAATTTTGTATTAATTTGTATTCTTATTTTCTATTATTTTTTGTTTGTACATAAAAATAATACCTGACACTGGCAGAAATATCCTTTCACTGGGTGAATGCCAAATAAATAATTAATAATAGGAATTAAAAAAAATACTGCTCCAAATATATCCAAAAAGAGATCAAAATATTATATTTAAATAATCAAGTTGAAAATAATATTACATATAAATAATAAAATTATATATTATAAAATAATATATAAAAAGGGCTAAAAAGGTACACCCCGCAAATTACTTCGTTTGTCAAAAAAATAAACTGTCATTTAAAATTTTTAACACATGGTTGGGTATTCCCGACACTGGGTACACGCCCCAAGGGGTCTAAGTGCTGGTAATCGTTTGCAAATAAACCAACCCAAAAATTGAACAACTCGCGCAGTCATTTCCATTTTAAGCATTCCGTCACCTTTTTTTACCATACATGATTATTCGTACTTGTACGTTTTGTGGTTCCTTTTTTTTACCTTACTTGGGGCAAACACTTTCGCTGACAATGAATTTTTCGAGTGCAGATTCAATACTTTTGTTCTCGATTGTTATAAAGTATTCTCAGGCCAAATTTTCGTACGCCAGTGATGAAACGCATTTTCATTGCAACATACTGCTGTTTATTGGAATAAATTAAGATTGAATATTATACGTAGTTCACGCATAGTTATACTTTTTATTCATTAAATATTGAAACACATTTTTTCTTACAAAACCATACAAGTTTTAACGTCTTTGATAGGCTATATACGAATTTTAGCATTTGGATAAAAAAAACGCTTAATATTAGCATATTTCTTCAGAATACGCTTGATGACCTTCGAATGCGAGAATTTTGAATCAGAATTAGAAGTAAAATAGTTGACCAAGTTTTCTGCCATCCATTGTGGTTACAAAACACTGTTTATTTTATTTATGTATTTAAACATGTAATATTTATACAAATTTTATTATTTTAAATATTATTTGGTTTCTTTGATTGTCAATAATGCAGTATTTTTCAATTGCTTCAGGAACATAAGGAAATCTTTACACCATAAACATTTTATATTTACCTATTTTTTGCATTTCTGTTATTACTATGTTCTGTTTGACTCTTAACGGAATGAGGTCTGACAGTAGAACACGTCGGATGTTATACTTAATTTACAAAAAAAAACAGTACAATTTTAATTTTCCTGTGTCTGATCATTTTGTGGTTATTTTATTATTTTATATTACAAGTTACACGCCATACACAACAAAAAGCATTGAATTCAAATCAAGCATAAAAATAATCAATGGTGATCACTTTATTAACTATTATTTTCCATTCTTCACGTACATACTCGTATGTAGGTTACATGCATGTATTTTGATGACGATTGGCCTCTTTGTGATTATTGCACTCGTTGCATCCCTGGTCGGTCCTTGCTATGTAAATATGTACCTACTTATCATGTTTTTTTAGAGATTAAGAGTTGAAAGGTGCCAGATAATTATATTTCACACAATCGCTTTACAACTTTGTCCTTCCTTGCGTGAATTATTATTGTATGTCCGGGGTCGGTAAGAAAGGGAGGCAGCGTTACATGCAACCGAGGGGTTTGGGATCTTACGAAATACGATATCGTCATTTTTTACACTCCCATAAAATTCTCGTTTGTAGGTTTTGATCCCTCGAAGAATGATTTTATGTGTTTTCGCCCCATAAAAATAAAGATTATTTATTTAGGGAACTGTACAAAATATTTTATTGAACAAAGAAAGATGGTCTTAAATCAATCGAAAACTATTTAATATTTTTCCCGCCTGCAGATTACTTGGTTTAATCGTAAAATCCACCATAAAATTTTGGCCTGAAACGGTTTGAAAACCGTGCAAAAAAACGAAACCGGCGTGTTTTTTTTTCTCTCGTGTTTCAATTTTAAACGTATTTTATACATCATAATTACTGTTAACCCTTGATATTGGAAATAAATAATAACGCATGAATTTTCTTTTAAAAATTTCATTGGGTTCAATACAATTTAATTGCTACATTAAAAAAGGCAGTTAAAAGTTAAAAAATACAAATATTTACGATGTTTTATTTATTTATTTATTGATTTTTTTTTTAAATACTAAATAAGACATATCTAGAATATAAGAGTGCGCAAAAATAATGTACGTAAAAATCAATGTGCGGAAAGATTGCGTACTTACTGCACAAAATTTGTTCGAGAAAAATGTCGAGCACCAAAAAATCTTGAAAAAATGCGCATTAACGTTACAGTCAATTTTTGGTAAGGGTCTTTTTGGAAACCGAACTCTCCATTACATGGTAGATACGTTCCACGCGATACCATGTAAAAAAGTATAATAAAATAAAAATAAAAGTATGGTGGATCGGTTTTATTATATAGAAATCAATACAGGATATTACAAAAATAAATTTCATTATTGCTTATTGTTTTTTAATTTAATTTTAATTTTAATATTTTTTATATTCATCTAGCCCCCTTCCGCATACCTCTCTGTGCATAGTACCGAGTACATATTACACGCGAGGAATGTAGGAAATTACAAATTACTGTTACGCATAGTTAAATAAATGTTATTTTTTCCCTTTTTTGCGCCGTGACATTTCAAAATTGTATAAAAAGGGAACTTCAGTCCATTTTTAGAATGTCCTTTTCCTTATTTACCCTTAATGCGTGGATAGTTACATTTTTTTGGAACACCGTATTCTTCCATCCCAGACCGATCGATGTAAAAAATATACATAGATATAAGGAAATCTGCGTCCATCTCAAAAATGTATTTTTGACAGCCCATTTGCCTTTCTGCCTACAAAGCATTTAACTGAAACAAACAAAAAAAACGAAAAAATGGTGTTTCAATTTTCGTTAACTATGACAGATGTGACAGACGTCCCTGCCCTTCCCGGCCCAATGCGAGGTGACATTTCTGTGATAAATGATCCTTGACGACCACATGGTTCCGAATAATTTGAACTAATCCGGACGGGGTTACAGGATTTCTGACACTTGCCTTTACTTTGATTCATTGCCTAAAAAATCCTTGAAATAAATGGAAGTATGAAAGTATAAATACAGTATAAGTATTCGGTGAAGTCTCTGTAATCTGACGTATATCTTCCTCGTGTTTTAAAGATTATTAGATTACTGGACATTGAATAAAGCAAATGGGCTCAAGTACAAATGAGACGGTTTATCAGTACAAAACTAATCACAAAATACAAGGTGCTGTACGTTCAGTCTTTCACATTTATCATTGCACAGCTTAGCATGGGTTTCTCGGAGGTCTGTAATTACCAGATCATTGCTACCAGCCTCTAGGGACTGCTCGAACGATGTTTTGTTTTTATGGACTTGCCGAGTATCATATATTGCTGGAAATTAAATAAACAATCTCACCCTGAAGATGACCCCTACAATGGAGGACGTTACATCTGTAAAAAAACAAAGCTAACGCGGGATTACCCAGAAAACATGTCATTAGGAGTAAACTGTGGCTAAAAGTCTATGTTTAAAATTGAATCAATGCGTTTTAAAATATATGAAAATACAAATGTTATATTTATAGTTGGTACTTTTATTTTTGATGGAATCGAAAAATCTGTATGAAATAGCCATCGTTCAACATTTGCGTGCATTCTGGAGCTCACTACTCGCTACCTTTCTCACCTGTCAGGTTTTTCTTAGAATCATCTTTTGACCGCCAGAATAATATGGGTTAGTGGTTTAAGAACACATTTTTTCTTCCATTCTGACAATTAAGGTAAAGCACCCTATGACCGCCCCTTATAAATTTTGTCTCCTGCTCTGATAATTTATAAAAACAACCTCATCCTTACTTACGGATGCGTCAAGTTATCCAAATTCCATGAAATTTCATGTATTGAAAACCGATTTAGGAAAACATTTTTAACTATTAAAATTTGCAGATACTTTTCAGTCTGACATTTTTTAATTATAAAAAACATCATTTTAATATTACAATAAATTTTATTAGGTCGTTAGACCAATATTAAAAAAAAATCAATGAATTTAGCTCTTTTTTTTGCAATTAATGGAAATGAAGATTTGGTATGAGGTTGCATAACGGTAATAGGATTTTCTACCGTATTTTATAAATTATTTTATTTGCGCTTGCAGGTAGAGATGACCAAGAAGAATGAGTGACGTAGGTAGGGAGTACAATCCCGGGATCCCGTAGGTTTTTCAGTTATGTAGTTCCTTAGATTAGAAGCTTTAATTCCCGGGATTAGAAGAAAAGTTCTCATATTTAGGTGTATTAAGTACCTACTTTAAATCAAAGCAGCTACGAACATACAATAGCCAATGAAAAGCGATATTGCTTTGTAAAAATAAAACAAAAATATACATATTATAAGAAAAATTACAACGATCAATTACATTTCCATAAATTTACCGATATTAAGATAATGATTCTAATTTTTGTGTTCGTACATAAAAGTTTTTTTTTGTCGCTGTACTTAATTTGTAAATAAGTTTTTTAATTTTATACATAAGAAAAACAAGTGCTCTTCACTGCGTACTTGTAGGTATTCAAGTGTTTTTCTCATAATAATTATTACATCCTAGGTTTTCAAATAAAAATTTATTTTTATTTTATGTATATATAACGGAGTACTAGTGCGAACACTGCTATTATTTTTATCACAAATTATTTTAAAATAAAATAAAACATTTTGTTTTTAAAAAAGGCATTTCGTTAAAAATAAAAAAAAAATACTACAAAAATCTTCTCACTCAACTTGGGATTAGTCCTGGGTTCCCGTGATTGAATTACTATAATCCAGAAATCTCGGGATTGCATAAGTTCCGGATTGTTAATATTTCCTAGATGTAGCAGACCTGAGGGGCAACAGCAATAAATATTGGATTTGAAAATATTATTAAAAAAATATATATTTAAAAAAAATCTAAGCAGGTGCTTTTTATACTTACAAAAATTACTCGTCCTAAAAGTGAAATGTTTTTGTTTGTTTTGAAAAAACCTACCTACACATAACTATGAAAACAATCAGGGCTGTCCCAAATGGAAACGATTGTGCGACTGTGAGTTCAGACACTTTTTCACAACTTTTGCATAATCACAAAACTCTCACGAAATATATATTCGGGTTACCAGAATTCAAGATTTATCAATATTACCCAGTTTTTCATGAAAGTTAATTTGAATAAGTTGATGTACTTCGTAAGTGTATTTTTAAACTTAAAATTCTATTTCAGATTTTAAATATTGATTAATTTTTTCTATAAATTATTACATAGTTTCATTAAGTTAATACCGCTTTAGTAAAGCAATGTTTTCTCGCACATTACAATAAAAATAACTCTGCGTCAATAAAAAGGAGTGCAAAATAAAATTCAAGATGATTTGCTTTATTAAAGAGCACCAGATTCATCTACGTTTGGTAGCCCTGTAGTAGGTAAATTTATAGTTTGCTATGAATGTTTTTTAGCTGTATTTGTATGACGCATGCCCATTTGTAAGGTTATAAGGCTTACTAATATGTTAAAAGTCCCTGAAGACGTAATATTAAAGTGATATTATCAAAACTTCGAAGTTGAGTCATTATTTTAGCCATTTTTAAGCGATAACAACTTGTTCGTGCTTAAAATAATGACGAAGATCAAACTTCGTTGAAAATTACTAAACTGGTGAGAAAACGTGAATATGAAACCTACATTTTATTACACATAGATACGTTCTGCTGCTAATAGAACTGTGCTAACTCAAACATTCGACTTTTCGATTTTAAAAAATCTTTTGATTTCACTGTGATTCGAACCTCATGGTACGATGTGCCATTACATCATTTATTGAGACGAACAATTTATTACAACAATTACATAATGTACGTAGCAAACGAGTCACGCCTAAATTAGAATATACTCCTCTAGCCGTATTACCGGAAGTATTTTAACTTATAACTTCTACTTTTGAAGATTAAAAAGGGTTACAGCCTTGAAGATTGCACTTATAAATAATATAGACGTATTTCCCAAATCCAACGACTACAATAATTCAGTTTGGGCTGTATCCTTTCTCTCTAATCCTGGCCATCCGATCTTTATTATAATGCGATACATCTTCGCAGGTAGCCAAGAAGTTCACCAACAGGTGTTCCGACCCTTATAAAATGGGTATTCTTAATAAATGATTTCTAAACCATAATGGAATTCCGATTTCGTGTACTGTAAAAGTTCATTCCAAAAATCATCAAAGTTGTTCAACAGTGGGGTCGATAGGTTATTTGTTTCGGGAAAATATTCTGACATTATTGATTTTACGATTACAGTTCCTATATTATTTCGCCAAACAGTCAAACAGCAAGCGACAAGTCAATAAGAAGGTGCGCCAAGACAAAAATTCCTCATAAATTTTAAATGTTTATTTTTCACCTATTATTTGTGTTGGTATAGATAAGTATTTATAAAGTTACATAGGTGTGCGGACGGTATCGACCCATGTTCGACCTTGTTGTATTAATTTTTTTCTGGGGAACGGATTTAAAAATCTTATTTATTTACACTCACATTTCACAATCTACTCGTATATATGAGTATACAAGTAATTAAGAACTGATTAATGTACTAACCTAATTAGTTTAGTTTACCTATATAATATCACATGATTTTTCTTAGGAACAATGCCGAAACGAAACGATAAAAATGACCGTGAACTATAGGTCACTCGTGGAATTCAACTACTGAACTCCACTTTGAAATATTATAGAATGAAAAATGAAACACCATTGCCGATCAAAATAATGTTTGAAGTTATTATCTATTAATATGCGACCGTTGAAAAAAGTCAGATCTGATTATATTTTTCGGAGATCGAGTTGAAGTTTCCATTTTGTTTTTATATACCATAAAATGAATAGTTAACATTGAAATTTGACACAGTTGACTTTATACACAATTCGTTAAGAAAGTATGCTTACAATTAAAATTTATATTTTTTACCGGTAATAATGATTAATTATGTTTTAGTAATAGCACATTTTCCCGTTTTCTACAGCTTTAACTATTTGGTGGGTGAGTCGACACACCGCCCTACAATATTGGGTAAAGTTGGACTAACAGTAACATTAATATTTAACAAAAGATATCCCATTTTTTACTATTCATGAATATCGTTAAAAAAATAGCAGACTAACATTTATTTTATGTATTAATCTTTAAATCAAACACAGATTTTTTGAGTCTACTAAGTTGTATTTTGTTAAAAACAACACACACGTAAAAATTCATATTGTGACAATTGTTAGTTATGGCATTTACAAACGAAATCGTTTGAAAATGCCATAACTAGGCGAAACAATTGTCACAATATAAATTTTAGGTTTTTTTTTTTTAAATAAATACAACTTAGTAGACTCTGTGTGATTTAAATATTCACGCATAAATTAAAATGGAGTTCTAAAAATCAAACGCAAAATCAAAAAATAGACTAACTTTTGTTACGATTTTATATGATTTTAAAATATTTACTACGAATACCATAATGTGGATCTCAAATATATAAAGTAACTAGGATGTACTGTACTTAGCAAGTAATCCGGGTTATTTAATTATTATATTTCGGGTTGGGTAATATTTTATGAATATTTTATTAAAATTTCTGTACGGTTGTCATCCAATTATAAACACGTCTCACGTATCAGGCGTATATAATTTATGATGTGTACAGATTAGGATAGGGCAATTATAATTTATCTTATAACATTAAAAAATCCTCTCGATCAATAATAAATATGCTTGCTGATTATTCCAAACACTTGAATTTACTTGAAGTTCCCCATTAATTGATTATTAGTCTTTGTTTCATTGAATTGATTAGCTAAGGTTCACAGAATTATTTCATGGTCGACGCCGCTCCTTGTTCTTACTAATATTGTGATTTTCTGGTAATATAAATTAATTTTACGTGCGTAGGTTGTGTATATTATATTATTTTACCATTTTCATTTAATTTATGAACACATGATAGTTTCTAAACTCGAAATAACAACTAAAAGCTTTTTTACTATGGCTATTTATAGATTCTGAATCGAAAACCAGTATTATTATGTAAAAATAATAAGTATTTTTACGGAAAACAAGTATGTGTTGTATCTTATCCAATATATTCGTCTTCTATATTATTTTTCCTTCTATCTGGACACATGGTGCATAGAGCATTGTATCGGATGTACGCGATGTTATCTTGATCGTCAATTAGAAGGCAATGTGATCTTCATGTCCTGTGCTCTAGATTCTTGGATATTAGAGTGGAATGCACTTATATAATGAATTTTTTTTTATCAAAAATACATAGTCGTGAAATTTAAACTGACAATTTTTCCGACATTTTCGAGTGATTCATAGTGAGTGATGTATTTATCTTGTACCGCGAACTTATATTACAATAAATACTTGTTGATAATTACAATATACAGTACATTGACATAGAATTATCATAATTGTAAATAATAGAAAATCTTTGTTTAATTATATATTTTTTAAGCTCATAGGCTATAAACTTAAACTATATTACGTTAATCTTCAGCATTTTTTAAGAAAATAAATAAAGTAAAATATTACTTTTATTAGAAAATATTATGATAAAATATAGTTTTTTTATTATTATTTTTTTTAATGTTTTTATTTGATAATAAAACATATGTATTATCTTCCATAGTAAGAAAATATTTTCCTTTAATATTACAAGTTTAATAATATATTATTTTCTTAAGAAATAACGCATATGGTATTCGATCGGAAAAATCGGTCGACTATTCAATTAAATTTAATTGACTTCACATCAGTCATTTTACAACTAAAATAGTATTTTAAATAAACAAAAATAATTTTCCTAGAACATTTATAAAAATAATTAAAGGCAACTAACATAATATAGGACGTTAACGCTTAGAAAAATTCTAAATTATTGGCAAGAATACTAATAGTACGTACTTATAAAATGACTGCAATATGTTAGTAACTTAAAAAACATCGCTAAGTTCTCATAAAAATGCGGTTCGCTACGACTCTCGTTTTCTATTGCCGTAACTTACTGCCACTGCTTGCCGCTCACTTACTCGACAGAATTAAAATTCCCAAAATGTAGCCCACGATTTGTGTGTTCCTAGACTTTTTTGTTCGCAGTAACGACTTTTCTGCTCGAATCAAGGTCGTGGTTAATGAAATAAAGCTGTCGGTGTACGCAGTTTATAGATTACTGTAATACCGACCGCGACCGGGTAATAATTTAATCAACAACTACCAAATCATCCACCATATCCAACTGATTATCTTCGTAATGTTTTATTGTTTTTAAATTAATAATAATGATATTTTTTATTCTAATTGAGCCTGGAATTTTTCAACCGATGAAAAGTTATGATAGCTCATATTATTTAAGCCTAAAATCCAGTTTTATCTACTTTGTAACAAATTTTGTACCCCTATATATATTATGTGTACAACTTATATTCCCTCTTCCCCTAAATTAATATATATTGGTTTTGAAATACCACCCAAAATCATTTTTAAAAAAATGGAATTGTATACCCATTACAAAATATCGTATTACAAATTAGTACATCATTTAAATATATGTAATGTTCAGGAAGCTGTTTAGCTTGTTATCGTAACCATTGTATAATAAGACTGCATATTTATGTAAATATGTTTTTGATCGATTAAATTCATTTTATTTACAAATAATTCCTCTACCTTTTCTCTATTCCTTACATTTTATTCTCTCGGCATGTGCATATATATTAACAATGAATAAATTATAATGAGTTAACCTATTTCCACATTTCCCAATTCATAATCAACCGGGAACCAAAAACTAACTCATACGAGTAATTTATTTACTACATAATAAAATTTATGAAATTGTGGACTCGCGTATTTACTTATTCTTATTTTATTATATTTTTTTACTAAAATAAATTGTATACATTTATTTAAATCACAATTTCATACATTTTTTTTGCAGAGATCCACTAAGCCACCTTGTGTATCTCGGCGGTAGAGTTCTTTTTGAATACATTTTATATTGTTTTTAACCATTTTAACCTAATATAAACACAAAAAAGAGAAAAATTAAGAATATAAACATTTTACAATTTTCATAAAATCAACTCGTTTGATCATTCACCCATTCCTTTGCCTTATTTTGCCTTTCTTCCATATTTTATTTTGACCTCTAACATCCGTCGGCAACAAATTAAAAATGTTTGGAACAATATATTGCAGTGTTTGACTCCCATATTTATTGTTAATTTATTATTTAGATTGAGATTGTCTGAGGTGTTAGAATAAATAAGCATAATATATTATAATTCATATTTGAAGCACTAACTTTGTGATTTTCCATTTTATAATCAAAATTTAACTTTGTTTTAAAATCACTATAAAGTGATTATATAAAGTATTATAGTGATTTTAAAACAAAGTTACATTTTAATTACATAATATATTATGTTGTATTTACTTATTCTAAAAAGTGTCCCAATGGTTTGGTGGTTAGGTACCGCCAAGAAACAATTCAGTGAATCCTGTTTTTCTTCAAGCATTAGAATTCTCCATGGAACCCGATCGAGCATACAGATTTTTATTGTGTGTTTACATTGGAATGTTGAATGACACGTTTCAATATCAACCTACTAACTTGCAAATTTAAATCTCATAGCCGTATGAAGTATGTTCTTAATATATTCCACTTGCCAGAGATACCCGAATAAGCTATGTATTATATTAACTTCGTAAGACCGAGCGCTAATTCAATTAATATTTGTCATTTTTTTGCTTACGTTTTTTTCACCATCGTTATTTCTCTCTACTGTCTCGTACGAAACCGAGATTTTATATTTTTAATGAATTCAAACGCAAGAGTCAAGTAGAGAAGGTAGATAGCTAGTTGTGGGTAGGTTCAAAAGTATTTATTGACTGCATTTGCTGTGTAAAAATCAATCACCTAATATTATTTATATAAATCAAAACACAATTTATGATTATACTGAGTTTATTTCGCCCGCCTCCGAAGTGATTAATGATCAGCACGCTCGTCTACCGTACTGGTGGTCCCGGGTTCGATTCCCAGAGGAGAGTCAAATAAATATTAGTGTTTTTTTCACTCTAATATTTATTCTATTATATATTACCCTGGACTGGTACCTGAAGCGGAGGGCTGATCACCTTTCCTTCGTGTGTTAAAGATCAAGATAACACTGCGTTTATAGGATGCAGTGCCCTATGCACCATTGGGTGCGAATAAGGGTTAGAAGAATTTATTGATTTTTGTTGGAGTGTTTACTAATGCCATATGCCAGCGCAAGGCGAATGCTGCGATTTTGGTTGGGAAGGGTTAAAAGACTTTGTTAATAATTAAAATTCTTTAGAATATCCACGAATTTGACAGACCGGCATTCTGAGAAATGTTAATCTCGCATTATATTGCCAGACATACTCCATATTATTGATAGTTTTGAAACATATAATACAAATGTAAATGGTATTATTCAAAAGAGCCAATAAGTTTGTATGTCACACTGTTTTTGCATCTTGAATAGTAATAAAATACGTTTTCAGTGAATAAATAATTGACTTAGATACGCACTAAGACGCAGGTGTACAACTTGTCCATTGGCGTGACAAACCTCGATCTTATTAGCTCCAAGATAAAGCCTGGTAATGGATCGACTCATTACATAATTCACAACAACAGTCCATAAAAGGTCAACGCCACTCATTTGAGACATTTCAGGTGTAGCGCAAAAAATCTTTTGTGACGCGGATACTTTTATTTGGTTCCCACTCATTAATTTTATACATGACAATGAGGAATATTGGTTATAAAAATATATAAAGAGACTTTAAAAAATGTCTTTTACTCCCCCATGATTATTCTTAGTGTCCCTCTATTGAAAACACGGTAGGCTTTCAATAGTTTGTTATTTGATTATTGTATTGGACATTTATGTCACGTAACCTGTCCGTCGAAATTTTTCGTTAATTAGGCTTTTAAATGCTCCTTGTTTTTATACGAATTTAAATCAATGATTTTGAGACTATAAAAGGGATATTATAGCTAACAGATATGATATATGTAATTTAATGTGATCAAATGTTGTTTTTCAAAAAACGACGACTTTGCCTCCTCCAAAATAGCTGGAAGAATGTTTTTCTAGCAAATTACCTTTTTCTCAAGAGTTTAAATCTGGAACAATGTCGATTAACTGTTTGAAGATCATTAAATAATGCGTAAAAATCTTATAAACATTAATAATATTTGAGAGACCAAATTTTTCTTAACAAATTTTATCTCACCCACGGATTAGTAGTTAGTACCAAGATTTCCGAATTCTTCGTCTGAATTGAGATACCAATAAATATCGGGTTTTGAGGATCGGCGTTGTGTTGTCTCAATGGCTACTGACTAACATTTTTTATATTGTAATATATTTCGTTGAAGCCTTTTGTCGTGTTAGTTGAGAACTCAGAACCAGCTATGAATAATTCAGCGAACTAACTCGTTGCCGGCATAGAAACGTTCGTAATTTTATAAGGATGTGCTTGTTTTTGTGATTCTTATCTGCGATTACATTCCTCAGCATTTTAACAGCTCACACTTTCGGTGTTTAAAATACATCTTTCAAATCAAGGACTATATAGACGCTTTATTGAAACATACACTAAAAAAGATTGATAATATAATTCTATCTATAATTTATGTATATATTGTACAATAATTAGTGTTGTTTTATGTTAATATTGTAAATATTTCAAACGAAATTGATAATAATAATCCTCGTTATGATAACAACATTGTTTAAATTGAATAGATAATATCTAGCTAGATACATTCATTCATAAAATACCAGGAATAAACAACTTTCATATTAAACGAATGACTGTTTCCTTACTGCGAGATAAATGGTTTGGTCGTAGAGACTAAGGCCACTCACTAATGGATCACGCCCATAAAACACCTTGCCTTATCGTAAGTAACTTAGCGCAAATACGGCGTATAAGTTGGAAAATATTTTATGCTAAATCCTTTCCATATTGAATGTGTTGGAAAATATTTTATGTAAATCCTTTCATTTTTAATCCATGACAGGACCAAACTTGTACATTCAACATTTTATTATGTATTTCTCTGATAAACAAGTATAATCATTAGATTAAAGTTTTGTACTGACATTTCTTGGTGGAACTGCATTTTATATAATAAAATATTAACTATGTACGATAGTTTTTTCCACATCCTTTTATTTGACCAGCGACCGGGTTTCATCAGACTGATGTCACGCCAAAACCCGGTTGCTGGTCAAATAAAATTAATGTGGAAAAAACTTCATGGTTCTTATTTTATTCTATAAGAATTACTTACAATTCAAGTGAAAATTGACTTATTTTATTGAACGAGCTAGAAAATCATCCTTCATTGTGAAGGTTAAACCGTGATACGTAATTTTATTATTTAGGTGCAAATTTTATTTTATGGGAAATAACTAAATTGAAATTTCGATTTTATTCTAGATAACAGTAATAAATATTTAAAATAGGATGAAAAAAATGATCAGTTTCACGAATCGGGCATTGATTTGTGCCGTCGGCCTTAAAATCATGCACGAACAATTTGTTGTGTCTTGTTTTTTCGTTGATAGTTTCATTCAAGGCACCACCATAATTTAAATATTTATGTAAATTTTTGCTAGGTTATGCATATGTTTACAATGTAACAAACCTGCCACGGGGCTGGTACGTTTGGAAGTCTGCCGTGTTGACCCGCAAGGATGCCTACTCGCTCGGCACTCTCTTCCGTCAGGCTCCGGCAAAGTTTTATTAATTTGATTATAAAATCATCGTTTTCAAAAAAATCCCAAAAATATCCATAAAAATAAATATATATTAACATTTTGAGTTTTTCCGAAGAGCGTTGTAAATAAATCAAGTGGTCAAATTATAAGCTAAAATAAAATTGAAAATGATGTTTTCAGGTGTTTCTCAAGTATGTGAATATAATACAGAATTCGGACCTCACATACACACATACAAATGAATGTGTCTCCGCTTAATAAAAGCTTTTCTCATCCCACCATAGATGGCTATGGTGAACTCTCGCACACTGTTTTACGAATTTGATCGATATATCTAGAAATTTTGAGATTTTGAGTAGTGTGGTTGTCAATCGTAGGTAGAATTGGTGAATGCCTATGACGGTCGTAAGCCCTCTAAATGCCCAGGCTTCCCTATTCTTTTTTAATTAATGTTTTACTTAGTAAATACCACTATTTCTTAAAATCTACTATGACACGTGTTTCGATGCATTCCGCATCATTTTCAAACACCCTATCCTTATTCATCTATGTTGAGATGTCAAAAAAAGTATGCTTAGTGTACTTATCTTTTTGACATTTACACGAATTCAATAAGGAACCGATACAAAAAATGGTGTCATTGCGTGTAAAGATGTTTTGCCTCTTTATCATCAATTTGTTCATTTATTTCAAAAGTTAGACCCCGTTTATAATAATGACTAATCAACCACAATTAATTTCATTTCAATTTTTCATTGTTTGTGCTGGCAAATTAGCTTCAATAACTAAAACAGGGTTCGCTGAACTGAAGTTTAAGGACAGTTCCTGGTGTACATACATATATTTTAATTTTCTGACGTCGCCTGTGAAAAGTGCAATATCAGGAACTTGGACAATGCAGAAATTTAACGATATTTTGCGTCGAGGAAATTGATCGGGACTGTATAATAAATAATAATGTTATTCATACGGGTCTTTCGCGCCTCGTCTGTGATGGATGTCCGCCGTAGTATTGAATAACAATCAGTCGTAGTGATGTAACTCCGGCAATAATCACAGAGCAGAGCAAACGAGACAAACGAAACAATAAAATTTGTCGTTACTCGTTATACATATTATTTTCTAACCGATCGTGGATCATCTACAGAACGGAGTATTATCAAAAGGTATTCCTTACTCCATCAGAGTTGATTTAAGAAACACACAATCAGGTGTTTGTATTATATGTAAATCCACATAGGCGTAAGGGACGAGGCTTTGGATATGTTAACTAATATTCGTGACAACCCTAATATCGTTAGGTCTATTGAAGAATATTCGTTTTAACTTGAGTTTCTCTAAATTAATAGGAAATCTATTCAATAACAATATAAAAATAAGTTAATGTTTTTTTTTCATTTTAGAGTATTTTTTACCCTCTTCTTTTTTTATGGCTTTTTACCCTGATTTCTACTTTCAATCACAACTTTTAAAATCAGTATTTTTTTATTTTGAACAGGACTCGTATGTAACAATAATAGCCACCGCTAAAACCTACAAGTACCTTAAGATTCAAGTATCTGAGTTGCTATTGAACGGGCATTTTCCAAAAACATCGTGTTTTCTTAAACATTTTAAATATGCAAGGTTGAAAACCCCAGTTTTGCTTTTTTGTCTTACGTTAACAATCGAATGAATCGTAATTAATAATTTGCTTAATTTTTATGTTTTTATTTATTTATACTAAAGAAGTGCTAATAGGTTATTCGTGATGAAGAGTCATCGATAAAACTAAATGTTCTTATGATCGAATTATCGATACAACGTAATTAACAATGATTACCTCTTTTATAATTACGTGATTGAGAAAATAATCAAAACCCGATTCGATTTTTCATACCCGAGTCACCTTTTAATCTTTATTACTTCATATATGGTAGAAACACTGAAACAAATAATTTTTCTAGAAAAGGGGTTGGACGGGTGGTCTGATTTACCCTTTATATTAATAACATTTCATACATCGTGATATAAAGTCATTTTTGTACGTTCTTAGCAGCTGTAAGTAAGTTTCTACAGTGATATTTCTGTACGCGAATTCCAGTATTATTACTGCGTTTTGTGACCCACCTTGGCATTGTTGATTGTTGTCGTACATTTGATTTACGGGTCGTTACACCACTGGTGACAGTAGTAATAATAATTCTATAAGGTTCAACATACGGAATAGCACTGCTCTAACCACCGGCATCGTCAGACATTAAGATAATAACAACAATAACCTTGACAGGTTGCTGTGACAAGTCCGTCATTTTTCTTCAATAAAAATGACTGCTGCTTATCTGTACGTACAATTAGTAATAAGGTTCGAATTTGATCGAGTTGGAGGTATGCACATATCACATAAACTTTCGAGCGCAAATGGTTTATCTTGCGCCGTTAGGAATTATAAATAATTAGCATCGATTACAACAAAAACAGTTTTTTCGTTTTCATCCCTAGAAAATTATTTCAGGAAAATGTAAATAATTGACGTAATAATTTTTATTATGGATATAATTTTAATTTCGTTAAATAACCGTGTTTTATTGTTTTGGGCACCATAACAAGGAATATTTTCTGGGCTTTTATGGTACTACAATTGCGTAACATACACAATTTTATTAAAAAATATGTTTATCTGAAAATTAGTGACTGAAAATCTACATTTATATTTTCAAAAGGTGTTTGAAAGTTAATGCCGATATAATAACGAATATGTCACAAGGCGAGGGCATTGGAAAAAAATGTAAAATAAGTAATCATAATTGTCAACAATTAAACAGAAAAACATCAACCATTTGTTTTCGCAATGATTAACAGCCATGTTGGGAATCAATGAAACAAGCTTTTACAAATTGACATAATAAATTTATTTAGATATTCTCAAGTAACCATATGAGTCGTGAAATTCAGTAATTTATTCATTATTGGTTACTCAATTTAAAACAGGTTTTGGAATATTACCTAAAATGAGGAATTTTATAAGTTTATTTAAACGTATCTTGTCATAAAATAAACACTTAGTTGATGAATAATTTAGCATGAAGGATTTTTAAAATGTCCGCAGACTCTGAATTTAATAATTGAGTAATCAATATTATAAACTTTTAAGATTTTAATATTTTATGAAGGAGACAATTAAACCTAAGATATATTCTTAAAAAACGGAGAATAATTGTCATTTGAAATATATTTAAAAACAACTAGTTATCAGACAGGAAAAACTCACTTTTTTATGAAATCGACGGCCCCTATGTAAAGTACTCTATCTGCAAATCTGTTACTTTACAGGAGAGACCTTACAAGATTTATCAACAAAAATTTTTTATTCACAACGGTTTTATCTGAAATTCTAAACTAGTATTGAACATTCAAAACACGATAAAATAATGTATAGGGTCCGCCATCTAAAGTTTTTTTTTTCAACTAGTGCTTATTTCGTGAATGGTAACACTTAGCTCATGTCTGATTTGACAGATAATTAGTTTTATCCTTCCGCTGAGCGAATATGGTTGTGTATACGCTTGAACAACGCTGGGAAATATTGCGACATTACTTTGAAAATCATGGTAATGTTGCAGAATGTGTGCGAAAATTGCGTACGGTTTTTGGAAGAAGAGAAGCACCGTCAGCTCCGTATGTTCGTTATCTTGTGAAAAAAGTGAAAGAAACTGGCATCCTCATCGATAAACCAAAGCGTGAAAAGCCAAAAACAGTGCGTACACCCGAGAATATCGATGTTGTGGCAGAAAGTGTGCGTGAAGCGCCATCAACATCAATTCACCGTCGTTCTCAACAATTGAACATTTCGGAGACATCATTGAGACGAATTTTGCATAAAGACCTTGGTATGACGCCATACAAAGTCCAATTGGTTCAGGAGTTGAAGCCAACTGACCATCCAATGCGTTTTCGCTTCGCTGAGTGGGCCTGCGATCGACTTACAGAAGATGCCGATTTTGCCAAAAAAATCATCTTTTCGGATGAAGCTCATTTTGATCTTGGCGGGTATGTAAACAAGCAAAATTGTCGTATTTGGGGCACAGAAAACCCGCACGCATACATTGAAAAGCCGGTACACCCAAAACGAGTCACTGTTTGGTGCGGATTTTGGTCCAGAGGCATAATTGGGCCATTTTTCTTTGAAAATGAGCAAGGAGTGGCCGTTACAGTCAATGGCGATCGTTATCGGGCCATGTTGAACGGATTTTTGTTCACAAAAATTGAAGAGGAGGATATTGGCAACATTTGGTTTCAACAGGACGGCGCTACGTGCCACACAGCCGA
Organism: Brachycentrus maculatus; assembly: GCF_059751285.1. NCBI lineage: Eukaryota > Metazoa > Arthropoda > Insecta > Trichoptera > Brachycentridae > Brachycentrus > Brachycentrus maculatus. Next base: position 2,007,966 of record NW_028281075.1, on the reverse strand, counting down.
AGCTACACTCGATGTTTTGCGCCCTGTTTTCAAAAAAAAAAAGTTATTTGGCGGACCCTTTATTAAATCGTTTTAAAACTGTACGCTTTGTCAAAATTAAGTAGTTAGCGTTTTAGGAGCTCAGTTCATTTCGAAAATTCGATGTAGACAGCGTCTTATACGCCTGAAAACTAGGCGTAATTAATTATATATATATATATATATATATATATATATATATATATATATATATATATATATATATATATATATATATATATATATATATATATATATATATATATATATATATATATATATATATATATATATATATATATATATATATATATATATATATATATATATATATATATATATATTTTTTTTTTTTTTTTTGTTTGTTTATATTTGTAGATAAGGTCAGTTGATAACATACACCAAATATCTCAAAATTGACAAAAATGTAGTTAGAGCACTTTACGTAGGGCACGTCGAAATATAATAAAGACTAAATTGGCACTGCCGAAAGATTCAAGATGAATTAAAAACGGCGAGAAAGAGGACACAAAAGCAGAATATAAAACAGTTTTTAAAGAAATGCTAATATTAATTAATGTATGTATGTATTGGCTTTTTTTTTAGTGTACAACCACACCTTTCATTATTTTAATAGGTATTTTCGTTTCCCATGACAAATTTAAACGTTAAATCTAGTGGACTTGTAAAAGTAATGGTTATTATTTATTACTTTCTGTTTTAATGGCACCACAAGTATATTATGACTAGCTACCAGCTATTCTGGCGAGTGCTTTCACTGCTAAATTGATCAAGTACAATGTTTATATAGATTTTTTTATATAGAATAGGCATCGTCATAATTATTAATTAGAAATTTGATTATCGGGTACCTACGCACGACTTTTTCTTTTTTCGTGCCCAAAATTGAAATGTTTGTACTTGATATTAATGCGAATTGGTTGTTATTCCAATTCAAGTTGAAGACCGGTCGATGACACTTGGGGGCGTAATACCCTGAAAATAACACCACGTCATCAGCATTTTAAAAGCAATTTTCGTGCGTTTTTGTAACCCATGTTTAGCATGTCGTTATCTACGATGAACAATAAACGGGATGAGGTTAGTTTTATATATCTAGTTATAATTATCTGTCGGTAAAATTTTCTATTATAGTAAAAAGATGAATCAAATAATAAAATGATTGGTTTATTTTTTCCGGTTAGAAATATTATTGGGTATTTTCATTTCGGTAACAACTGTCGGAAGCGATATTTAATCGAAACATTTTACAAAATGAAAACTATACATTGAAATTCTTTACAATTTTCTCAGGTACTTTTGAAAATGAGTATGTAAAATAACTAAATGCGTATTGATTTACCTAATGAATTTTCTTAATCAATAATACTATATGAAAGATTTTAAAATTATAACCGTCCAAGAATTTCGTTAACCCTGTGCCTCTCCAAAACAGCGACTTGCTTGTTGTTTTGGATTGGGACATTGAAAATACTAATTTTAGACCTTACTATAATCCATAAATTTAATTATTTTACCTTCATGAAATTTGAAAAATATTAAATTTACATATTAGATTTGTAGATGTGATAACGAATGATATTAATGATAGTTTTAACCGACAGACAAGAATATAAAACCTTTTTTTATTGTATCAGTTGCGTATGAATGTAGGTAGATAGTAGATTGACAAATGTTCGAATTTAATTTTGATTTCTTGGCCATACCTTATTCGTCGCAGATATTTTTTATCTTCAGTTTAATATAAAAAAACTGGTCGACAGTCAACCTCTGGTTTGCCAGTATTATACCCGTAATTTCGGCGGCGAATTAGATCTGTCTTGTAATATTATATCATTAATGATAAATAGCAGTGTCAAATTATTCAAATTAGCCTGCTGTTATATGGGAGAAATTTTGCATATTAATGTTCTTTTTTTATGAAGGCAAATTTGCAATTAGCCAACGGGTAAAAGTAGATGTCACTTTCTTTATAACGTCGTTGTTACGTCTAGGATACTTGTTATTATCACTATGTATTATTTACTATGGACAATCTTGCATTCTATATACATAGATATAACGTGAAGATTACGTTATACATTAAAAAGGGGAAAAAATACTGTTCCGTGTCTGCTGAGTGGCGATTCCGAAAAACAATATTTAGATATTTGTTTTTTTTACTGAATTATTGTTTGCTTGTCTTGATTTGGTTGTATTTTAGCAAGTTTAACAATTTTCGTAATAAATTTTAACTTTGTATTTTCTCATTAATTGATTCGACAGTCATTTTGTGGTAAAATCTATCCATTTTTAATTTAAGTTTTACTTAGTAAATACCACTATTTCTTAAATCTACTGTGACCCGTGTTTCGATGCATTTTGATGCATTTCGATGCATTTTCCGCATCAAACGGTGTTTGAAAATGATGCGGAATCCATCGAAACACGTGTTACAGTAGATTTTAAGAAATAGTGGTATTTAGTAAGTAAAACTTAAATAAAAAAAATGTGTTTTCTATTAAATATACATCTATACGACACATGTTTCGATGCTTACATACTACGTACTAGCGTCATAATGAGATTCGACGACCGTTATGTAATTATTAATTTATATCCCATTGTCATTTGAAAAATGCATTGTTATTTTTTAATACAATTACAAATTGGTCATTTTCAATTTTGATTTGACTGAAAATCAAAATAATAATAATAAAAAGGTATTATGGAATATAGGCTTAAATGTAGGTAACAAAAACACTGCTAATTAGATAGTGTTGATAATATTATAATAGTTTATACTGACTAGTGATTCATCATGTGCATTTCAAGTTAGACGTGGGAAATTTATTGCCTCACATAGCTCATTCGTCAAAATAATTTCAATCATCAAAGGTCATTTGGGTCAACTCGTTTTGCAAACGCCATTTTCACTAATAAATTGGCATGATGGCCTAAAAAAAGATGAGTCTTTTTTATTGTGCACACGTACATTTTTTGTGTTTATGTAGATTTTATCGATCACATGCATCGCGAAATTAGAAGCAATATTTTTTAACTTGTATTTTTGTTTCTGATCAAAAAATCGCTTTGGTTACTTACGTAGTTCTATAATTGAAAATACGAGTAAAAGAAATACCCAAGATCAATCAACAAATTGAATAAAGTAAACGTGTTTATATCAGATCACAAAATGCATACTTAGAAACCCAAAACAATGTACAGAAAACGATTAGTTAAAAAAAGGAGTTTAACTCAAAATAGGCGTTTACTTAATGGAAATAATTATTTATTTGTGAGATATTATATAGTATTGTACCATCTACAGGAATTTCAATCACTAGACACTTGTTGCAAATTACACGATCTCCAAAGAATATGTAATACTTTATTTTTGCAAGTAATTTATATTATGGTAAAGTAATGTAGCATTGTTCAGCAAGATACGTTCTGTCTTTATGTTACATAAGATAAAAGTACTTGTATCTGACACGTATGTACCATATAATATCTTCGTAACGTATTACTATGTACCCTGTACTTCATGAATGAGACTTATTTGTAGAGTGAGACGAAGAGTCAGATAACCCTCCAAGGCATAAATAATTTACATTATGCCTTTCTTGATATACTTTGTTAAACTGTCTCCCTTGTATTATTTCCAGTCAAGGGTCTACTCAGACAGATAAATTACAAAAAAAGTCGTATTTACAAAATGGCACCCACAATGTAAATATACAACCGTAAACGATATTTTAATTTTCAGACGACTGTAAAAGGTTCTTTATTGCTTTATTTCTTGCTCGATTTTAAATAATAAATGAGAATCATCACATACATTGTATGGTAGATAAATTCCTACGTTTAAGGTGCTCGTCAAGTAATGCAAATTCTCCGTTTCGTCTTCTCAGTTTTTAATGTGCGTGCGATTATATTTACATACATAATTCAAGGTTTCAAATTTGATTCGCTTTTATTTTGATGAGCACTTGATGAGATATTTACTAACGAATAAATTTTGAAATCACAGGTGATTTAAAATATACAGAAGTAGTTGTCGAATGGAATTAAAAGTAGTCAGGATTACCAAACTAAAAACGCGTCAAAGATCAAAAAAGGACATCATTCTACATAGGCATTTTTATTTTACGTGAGATTTCACGTAAAATAAAAATGCCTATGTAGAATGATGTCCTTTTTTATCTCTAAAGCGTTTTTATGGTGCTTGAAACTATCCAGCAAAATATACGCCACAGAAAACGAGATACGCTATTTCTAATACGAGTATTTTGTTTTAATCCATTGATTTAAAAACTAATGACTTGTAGATTTGCGTTGAAAATTTAAAATATTCCTCTATGGTTAGTTAGTTCCGGTTTTGTTACTGATCAAGTTAGCATCAGTTTTAACAGAATAAAAGCAAAAAGCGCTAACGGTCAAATAAAATCCATTATCGTGTAGTTATTTGAAATAAAATTTCACGCATTGTTTATTGTAAATGCTTAACGGAATCCGTTAAATTAATTCGTCGGCTTACGTCCAGAAAAAACGCAAAACTGTACAATTTTTTTTTGCAAACCCATTTGTCATGTTACACGTTTAGAGCTTTGAATGTTGACATTTGATTTAAAATGATTTCTGAAAAGTTTACGCAACAAAATTTAACATTTAATAACTAGTTTTAACACTCGAAGAAACTACGTAAGGAACCATGTTAACTCGAGCCGATGGCTATATCTGACACAAAGTGAAAGTCGTAAATTCGATCCGTTAAATATATGTTTTGCAAATCTGAATGAATCTTAGCCTTGATGAGAATAACCGGATACTTGAAGTAATTCCAGTAACGCCTAAGACACCTGTTATTAACTTAATGCACATGTAGACTGAATATTTACCCGTTCTCGTAGGCTCTTCTAACCTGATAAGCATATTGGTTAACTCGAACTTTATGGTCGTAGTCTTGTAATCCGTGTCTAATAATTGGATGCCGTTGTTAATGATATATTTGAAAATCGGTTCTTGCTTATTAATTTTTACTTCTTTAACGTTGTTTATTACCGTTTGTGTAACGCTTTGATTGTTTTTGTTCATATAAGAACTGTTATTTGTTATGACATCTTGGAACGAGATATCGCATTACAGTTTTAGTTTCTTCTCGAACGCAAGTTCTGCGTCGTTATCTGCATTTTATGCATCAGGCTTTATTGTTTCGACAATTATATTGTTATAAGTATCCTTATCAGGGAGAAGTCGCGCCCAAACAATACTGAAGTAATCACGTACAAAGGAAGAAGGAATTTATAATTTGAGTCACCAGCCGCAGGCGTGGGAGTAAGCAGATCCAAATATCCACTTAATACCGCGGATAGAAATTTGCGAAGGTGTTGTCTTCATAATGAAATACACGAATACAAGCCATTTTAACGATCGAATCATAAAAACTTATTCGCAATTTCGTATCAATTAATTACCAAGCTATACATCAAACACGATCGCTCCAATAATTAGTTTACAACGTACTCGTATGTAAACCTGTTGTTTAAGAATTGTTACTATTTACAATATATTGAGTCGTTTAATTAATAAAAAAACACCGCGTCAGAATTCTTTGTTACTGGGCAATTATCGAGTTTGACCCAATTCGAAAAAATATCACTAAAATACACGGCCGGTAAGCACATATTATAGCCGTGGAGATTTTCCTATTATTCTCAAGTTTATTTTTACGATTATCTACACTCTAATTTAATCGTGAAATTAATTCAAATAATCCTAACATTGCCAACAATTTTAAACGCCGCGCCTCGAGATATACCGAGCGCACTCTCTGAACTTGTTATAAAATAATTACGTATTTCAAAGGCAACTGCCTAATTCAATTTCAATGGGCTTTTAAATTCGTTGACATAAATCCATTGTTCGTTATATTTGAACAGTACCAGATTTATCTTTCATTGTTCCAGCCAGAAAATGACTTTCTGTTTCATTGTGCGAGATTCGTTTGGCAATAATCGGCTCTGTCAGTTACGTACCTACCGGACCAATAATAACGCGAGTTGGCGGCTGCGTGAACTGATCCTCGCACACGTGAAAGTCACTTCTACCTCGCCGGGGCGGTACGTTCGGTAGGTGATCTCTCGCGAGGAGATGTCTGCGGGCACGTCAGGTGTGCGGTACAGCCGTACAGCGGCAGACCGAGCCCGGGGCATGCTCGATACTCACCACTCACCGTTTGCTGGAAATCGCGTCAGCTTTCGACGAGTCACGTCGGCCGCTACCGACTCGCGTTAGTGCGAGCGTCCCATCGCCCACCGTTTCTGCTCTCCGGATCGCTCTTGTTGCTCGCCACTGGCCACACGCATCCGATGCATCCATCATCCAGTCGTCGACACGGCGAACGTAGATTAAAGGATTCAAACCAAATACCAAACTTTACAAAGGCGGAGCGCGCACAAATCAACGCGCGATTGATTCGTGTTGAAGAATCTACCTACCCGGAAGACAAGCGAGAACCAACACCTATTTTACCTCTATATTTTTGTTTGATATACAACCGTTGCGGTATTCTATTGGAAAATAACTGCGACCGACAATAAATAAATAACAACCGGAAATGTCTCATTTCAATTTCACGCACACATTGTGCTGTCAAATTAAAACGATGAAATAATTAAAAATATGTAGGTACGATAATCGAAAAAAAAAGTTCAAATTTATTTCGCTATATTAAAACTTTTAATATATAACACATATTTTTTTGCAATAAATGTAAAAACAAAGGATTAATTTGCACGTTCATTAATTGGCAAAATAGTTACGGTAACCCTAAAATCACGTTACTGTATTCTTGTAGCGTAACAGTGTTGCAGACACATGCTAAGGATTTTATTCACTGAATGAATCCCGTTAATAAATCGATTGGTTTAATTTTTTACTAGATACACCTTTCAAATAATAAATTCTATAATGGCGAAATATTGTAAATTGTATATGTACGTCGATCTTTAAAAAAACGATGACGTTTTCTTTCTACTGTAGACACTAAATTATCTTAAGGATTACGAATGAACAAAGAAATTAATGAAAACATGAATTAAATTATGAATTAAAACATCAAACGCAATGAATACATTACATCTAGTATGTGTTTAAAATCAAACGGGTATCGTTCAGGATTACAGTCATGTACTCGAGTTAATTATTTCCATTTTAATATTGTAAGGTTTAGTGAGACTAGTCCTTGTGAAGTGCTGCGTATTCTGACTCCAGTAATAACTAGTTAAGAGAATTATTAAATATACATTTAGTACACAATGATTTATGTGTAATTAAGTCTGTCAAATGTAAAGGCATTGGATTTTAAAGAACATGAATAACAGTTAATGTGTGGTTACTAATCCAATCGTATAAAAACATAAACCTGCTTTATTTTTGTAAGTTTAAAGGTTAAATTTTAGTTAGGGCTAATTTGTTTTTTTTAATTATAACATCAAATGATTAAAATACAATTCTAATTACGAAAATTGTTTTGACCGATCTCTACAATAACTGCGCTTGTGCACTACACGGAATTTTACCGTCCGGCAGTCCGGATTTGAAAAATAAAAGCGACTACGACAGTTTAGCGTGATCGAATTTACGGGCAACGTGTTCACGCAACGACGAAGAGCACCGATCCGAAGAAAGTTGGACAAATCACAAGCCAATCCAAGCCAATCATCGTTTTAAAACGCTAACTGAAGTGCCGGACGGTAAGATTCCGTGTAGTGCACAAACGCCCTAAAACGGCATTTCTACAGATTCCGACTTTATTCTTTGAATGAACGAATATATGGAAGTGTACGTACAATATAAGGAACATGCTCAGTTTTATATTTTAGTTAATAGAAACATCCTTTAAAATAATTGTTATGTAAGAATTTTTCTAATAAATGTTAACACCACTCTCGTTTACGTTAAGAGGCGTGGGCTTGTTTATGTTTAATTATTAGTTTGGCAAGCAAGACGTGATTTAGTACTGCAGGGTTTTAGCGTGTAAAGTTTCAGTTTAGCGGGTTGTTGATCTCTTTCAATTACGCGCCAGTGAAATTGAATGCTTCGGCGGATCATAAAAAGCTCATTCGCTATAAAAACTGATTATTATTAATCGAAGTCCATCGGTGAGGATAAAAAACCTGCGGTTAAACTCCTATGAAATAGTTACATAATAAGCGCTTTAAGACAACATCAAATAGGTTGTACTAACCAGGATTATTGGTTTGAAATTACGTTTTAAAATTTTATGTGGTTTTTTTAAAGCTCTCTTTATTTTATTGGTTAATTTAATTTTCCGTATTGTTTGACTTTGTCGAATGTTTTTATAATATCACCTTCAAGACCGAAAGGTAATGAATAATTGATTTCCTAAACAATTTCTACCATTTAAAGTAGCGATCTTCAAACTTTATGACGAAAATTATCACATACATTTATTTTTTGACATCTCATCAAAGATGAAGAAGAATATGGAAGTCTGGGCATTTACGGGGCTGACGATGAAGGGCCATGATAAGGAATGTCACTTAAACCAGCCTATGACGGCCGTCATAGGCTGGTTTAAGTGATCACTTTACACACGTGTAACATTCACCAATTCTACCCATTGTTGACAACCACACTACTCAAATTCTTGGAAGTTCTTTATTTATGAATCAATTTAGAAACCTTGTTCTTGAATCACTAGAACTTCACTAGAGACATCTATTGGTGAGATAAAAAGAAGCTTTGATGAGATGTCAAAAAATAATATGAAAAATAACTCCTATAATTGGAGATAATCCAGATTTATGAACAAGTATTTGGACATACTCAAAATGTTGTATCATATACATTTATATAATTTGTTTTTTCTTCGGGAAATGAACAACCTGACAACACTATATGAAACATAGTCTCTTTGTAAAATAAATCATAAATTATCCGAAACGATCGCGAACCTACTTCTTGCAGAAAAACGGTATTTTTATATTTTATTTTCTGTTATTTTATGCGCGCGAGAAAACAAAGTATTGCCATAAAGATATGTAAAATCGCCCCTTAACTTCACTGTTTTTATTCAAATATCCATTCAAAAGGTCTATTGTTTTAATCTCATATCTAAATAAATGTCTTTTCACTCAATCCTTCCATTCCTCCTTTATTTCCACTCTCATGTAGAAGTTATATCCTTCACCCTGAGTTCTTTACTGACATCACCTGTATCCCGTCATCAACATATTCCATTCCTATATGCATGAATGTGGATCGCTGGACTGATCACCCTGCCTTCGTATAATCATGATTGAGTTACCATCATGTCGATTATTTGCATCTATCCATCGCTTGGGGGTGAATAGGCGCTAGAATAAAAAATAAGAAATTAATGATACAAAAATGAGGATTTAAAAAAATTCTAATATCCTTATAATATCCTCGAACATACATTTACGTATATTATTTACAGGCTGTTTATACATTAGACACGAAATAATTCTGATTTATTATTGCAAAACGTATGTAGACACCCCATGGATTTTTGAAATCGTAATAAATCTCCTAATATGAATGTTTTTTTTCAAATATTTTTTTCATTTACTTGCTTATAAAAAAAATAAGTGCCCACGAGTACAATTATATTTCGCCTACATGTATAATATTTATCAAGAAAAGAAATTGTGGTAGGAATGAGTAAATATGTAACAAAAGACAGGAATATAATTTCGTGTCTGTGGGTCTTTATAGGTATTAATATATAATGAGATTATATTTAGACTAAGGCTATTTTGTACTAGATTGAAGACATCTATTCTTATAACCTATACGCTATCGGAAAAGGGTATTATTATACTAAATTTATTTTTTTGTCATTCCAATATTACAAGCACGCAACAAAGAGTAGTTTTTTTCAATGTAATTCTTTCGTGTGACTCAATAGGGGTAAATGATAAAAATTCTAGCCCACACAACCGAATACAATGAAAACATTATCTTTTTGGAATTTCTGTTCCCTCAATTTTATATTTTATTACTGGAAATTCTCTGATATCCCTTTTCATTTAGTTATTAGTCAAAAATACATTTTATCTTCTAAAAAAACAATTTATTCATCTTCAATAAAGTTTTTGATTTAAAAAATTAACTATAAATTAATTATAATTTATTTTAAAATTAAGAGTGCAAATATTATTATGCTTATAATTTAAGACGATTCTCAGATTTGTACCTACTTATACCTTCTTAATACTATATATATATATATATATATATATATATATATATATATATATATATATATATATATATATATATATATATATATATATATATATATATATATATATATATATATATATATATATATATATATATATATATATATATATATATATATATATATATATATATATATATATATGTATATATATATGATTTTTACATTTAAACAATTTAATACTATTTCTATACATTTCTACTTAATATCATGTTTGTGTGTGTGTGTGTAATGAAGACATATGTAATCAAATTATTAATTTTTGATGAGAAAACTTTCATTTTAGGTATATCATTCACATCGTATACTTGTTTTAACGGAAATGTCGGGAATATTATAGCGGATATGTTAACCTTTATCCGAAATGATACTTGGCAAGTTGTGAAATGTGTGTTTATTGATTTCAAATCGAATAATTAAAATTACGAAATACAATTGTGAAATTAATATAATATCCCAATTGCGAGAGATAAAATCACTTACAAAGGTCTTTAGTCTTAAACACATCGTGAGCATACTGCAAAAAAAAGCGAGTCAATTGATGTAATTTTGATATGAGCTCATTTTTAGCGGATAGAATCAATGAGCTTTGTGAATTTATTTTTAAGATTTAATTGAAGTATTACCAAGTAGATTCTATATTTTTTTTAACGTTAAACCGTGATTCTGAAATAATGACATATTTAGTCATTTCAATGTGTATCAAATATATTTTAACTCAGTTTTTGCAATTTCCTCGTACATATTTACATTTCAATTTGTGTGAGATATTTTATCACATTATTGAATCTAATTTAACGTATGTAATAAAATTTAAATTTTAACGATATTCGTAAGTCTCAAAATCTTTGCAAACTACTGGATTTAATCGTTCAGACGGATTGTTATTAATACATGTTTTCTGAAAATTGTCTCTGTCGAGATATTTATAATATGTCTTAAAATTAAAAATATTTTTTAGGTAACTTTCGCTTTAAAAGTCAAACATTGTGAGCCGTGTAACTATTGCCCCGTGTAATAAATAGATATTTGAACTCTGTTGGCATTATGTATCGTATTACAACAGGAAATACAGCTACCTGCATAATATACCTAATACACGTAATAAGCACGTGGAATCAGTAATACTGACACGTGAACTTGACATATTGTGCAATGGGACAATAATAATGAATGAACTGCTCTGGTACTGACTTTGTTGATCAGTTCAGACTTTAGACATCATGTGATAATGTACCAAGAAATAATGAACAACAGATTAAGCTTAATTGTATGCATAATCAAAAATGTTAATAGATATTTTATTTTGTGCATCGAACAGTATATAATATAATATAGGGGCGTGCCTTCCATACAGCCAGAAAAGCAGTGCCTATCACTTACCTGCGTGACATATAAAAACGCAACCAGTACCTACCCTACCTTACTAAGTAGTACCAGCTTTCCTTACTACCTACCTCTACTGCCTATCCTTATTAATTTTCAATGCACGTCACTGAATATATACATACCACAATGGAAACCGATAACATTTTTATATTAAAAAGGGTTTAGATAGAAATTTACGCGAATTGAATCCGAAAATTTTAAAGCAACAGAATGAGATAATATGAAAGTTGAGATAATGGAGTTAGGACTGTTATTCTTTTCGCCAACGATTGATTCAAAGCTGTTATCATACAATTTACCGTTTTTTTTTATTTTCTTAAGACCTCCACCCTTTCATGTTCATAGCAAAGGGGTAAGGTCCCATTGAATAATGAATTGTAATGCAATTTCGATCACCCTTTTCTTTTGAAAAACTCGACCCTAATTTAACGTTTTGATAAAATGTGGTAGGTAATATATGATAATTCAGTTGACCGGAGTGGTTTCTATTTTATTTTTTTATGTTTTTAAATTCCAGGGTCCTTTATGTCCTCTAGTTAGTGTTTTATAATAATATAATATTATATATATCCTATCCTGACGGTCGAGAATTCGATGACATACTAAAACTTATTAAATTATGCATTATACGATATAATTTTCACTGCGTCAATTAGAGCGGGTTTCGCAATAATGCATTTATTAAAATTTAATTCAATCACAAATGGAAATCACTTTGTTATAATTGCGCAATACACGTGCATGTCCAAACACTATAAGAATAATGTTACAATAAAATATTTCAATTTTTATTTCACGTACTCTGTTTTATATATGAATATGTTAATTGTCCATTTGTTCGAATATTAGACAAACTCAAGCAAACTTTAATCGGAACACATAGGTAATTTTCTAATTTTTTACTAGGTGTATGAAAATAATGTAATTTAGAAAACAAACAATAAAATTAATCCATATTATGTTTTAAAAATCCCACCTAGTTTAACATTTGCAGAAGATTTCGTGCTGTCTTCTAAAAAATCCTTCTGCAAAGTACACACTGAGGATACCAGGAGAACATGTTACTATGAAGGTATCATTATTTTAAGTACCCTTAGCCCTTGGTTTCGTTGCTTCTTTTCAACATACGCATTACTTATTCATATTTAAAATTGAAGTCATTATGTATTTTTGCTTCTTCAGCCGTTGGTTATATAATTGATGGTCCAGTCCAAGGTCAACAGAGATGTTTATCTGTGTAAGTACCTTGTATTGTGAATTGTGAGGGAATTCGTAACACTCAAATATCATGGAGACTCTTCATACTAACCGCGTGTCTAAGTGTGAAGACAAATAAATCATAATATGTACCTATTTTTTATTATTCTACGATGACGGACGGTATATGAAATTTAGTTTTTACCAACGCTAGCTAAAGCTTCTAAAATAATATTCAAAAGAATCAAAACCTTAAATGTAAGATTTGAATAAAAAATGGTAGGTTATTACTACCATACCTTAGTAAGTACCAACCTTATAATATTTTATAAAAGTTAAAATAAATATTGTTTAACGGTTTTCATTCAACGCTAGTATTTTTGTTAGAACAGGTAGTTTAATAATATCACTTTCATAATTAATCATCATGGGTTTAAACTTGAATACCGAAACCAATACTCAACAATAATAATGTAGTTACCTCCTCAAGGTAAGAGTATGACGTTCATATTTTATTCTCTATTTTTTTGACTTATTCACTTTACTCCACGACCCACGAAATTCGCGTAAAATCACACAAGTACTGGTCACGTTTCTTAAACAATAATAAAATGTATCCAACCTAACTATTGCATATCGGTTTTAAAGAATAAAAAAATGTCGAAACGAACAGGTGCTGCCTTGTTTTCGTGTCATTTTTTGTTCACCTTGTACCTTTTTGATCTTTTTATATTCCTTGTGTTCTTATACTCTTTTTTAGCAGTGTTAATAATTTGATACGAGAATAAGTCAGGGCGCATACACACGAATTATCGGAATTATTATTCAGAATCTTCTGATTAATTTATTTGGCTGCACTTTGTGGGAACATCTATTTATTTTTAGTTAAACATTAACTTAGTAAATATTGAAAATTATGCGGAATTCATCGAAAGCCTTATCTTAATAGATTTTGAGAAGAAGTGGTATTTACTAAGTAAAACTTAAATTAAAATATTCAGAATCTTCGTTCAGAAAGGCCCGGAAGGCATTCAAATTGTTCTGACCCCGTCTAACAGGGTTGGCTCATTCCACCAAATTTGTTAAATGTGTCTCCGGAATGACGGTCTATAGGCAATAACTCGTTCTTTAAAAAAATATCTCAATGACTGTCTGTAATTAACATAGCCTACCACTGCAGCAGGGTATATTTAGTGATACACTTCTTAGTGTGTTATCAAAATGTAATTAGCGAGCTCAATTAAATATTCCGGAACGTTTACCAGATACAACTGCAGGGGTTAAAGATCGTCAAATAAATATATCATAAAATAAAGGTTTTAAATTAAAGATTAGCTCGTACAATACAACAACCGGAATTAAGAAAAGACTAACATTCCGTCTGTATGCGCCCAGTCTTACTTGTATAATAACGTTTTATATTATACGTATATTAAAACAATGAAGTTATATCATTGCTATATATAGAAATTAATTTAATTCTGTTAGTTGTTGTATTGATGTTTATGATAACGTAGAATGGTTCGGCAAGGCTTCAGTTGTGTTGAAATATCTAATAGGATTAGATAATCACGAATATTCACTTCGCATCTAGGAAGTCAGTACTTAGTAATATATGAAATGTTTAATGTTTGTTAAATTCATTTCCTTATCACATAACTTATGTACACATAAAATGATATTGCCATTATTGATTGACGTTTGACTTCGTGTCGATTTTTTAAAATGAATATTTCAGTATAGTTATTAGAATACTTTGCCTTATGATTGTTTTTAGTATGAAGATTAACAATATTATTATGAACTATATTTTTTAAACTTATTTCGGTTCTAAAGTTCGTAAAATAATTTACTGCAATTTTAGTTTTAATTTCATTCATATATGTCTCTAGTGAAATTCTAGTGATTCAAGCACAATGTTTCGAAATTGGATAGTAAAAATAGAACTTCCAAGAATTTGAGTAGTGTGGTTGTCAATGGTAGAATTGGTGAATGTTATACGTGTGTAAAGCTATCACTTAAACCGGCCTATGACGGTCGTAAGCCTCGTTAATGCTCAGACTTCCATATTCTTCTTTCTCTGTGTTGAGATTTTGAAAAATAATCATATGTATTGTACTTATATTTTATACTTAGGTATATATATATATATATAGGTACAGATTTAGTAGGTTCAGTAGTAATATGATTCAATAAAATGTGTAATTTATTTTAAAAGTAATGTTGAGAATTTTTTATCCAGCTTGTTAACTGATACACAGATTCGTGAGGATGGTTTGTTCACTTATTTAGTAGGTGTATTATATATTTTTTGTACAATACCTAGTCTTCTCAAATCGAGCCCTTCGCTCGTCACGAAGTTAATCCAAGTCCCTCTATGCTGTCTGTGGAACTCAACACATGCCCTCAGTCTGTTTACATTCCTTTAAATATAATACAATCATGCACAATACTCTGGACTACAGAATTCCTAGGGTAAAGATTCGTTTGGAGGTAATGAAAGACTACGGTATCTCCTTGAAAGTGTTTAATTTATCATATTTTTTTTTAAATCTCGACATAGATGAAGAAGAATATGGAAGTCTAGGCAAATACGGGGCTTACGACCGTCATAATCTGGTTTAAGTTATCACTTTACACAGTTCACCAATTCTACCCATGATTGACAACCAAATTAACCAACCAACCAACCAACCAACCAACCAAACAACCAACCAACTCAAATTCTTGGAAGTTCTATATCCAATTTTAAAACATTGAACTCGAATTTATTGATTTTCACTAGAGACTTCTATTGGTGAGATGAAAAAATAAATTATAATATGAAAAATAACTCCTATAATGTGAGATAATCCAGATTTGTGAACAAATATATGGAAACACTCAAAATGTTGTGTTTTATTTATATATATAGAAAACTTACTTAACATCACAGCTGTCCAAACTTAAAACACAGTAAGGGACATTTTTTTGTAGGACGTTTTTTTTGCATTTTTGGACTAAGTAGAATCTACTTAGTCCAAAAATGCAAAAAAAAGTACTACAAAAAAATGTTCCTTACTGTGTTTTGAGTTTGGACATTTGGACAATAAATAGGGCTGATTCAGCTCTATTTATTGTCATATTGTGTTGTTGTTGTTTAAATCAGTTTATCATCAACTCTTTCCAACGTTTTGGCCACTCTTACGAGTTCTTTCTTCGGGCCGCTTTGGTACTTATTGTATATCAAAAAGTGACGGTTGATTGTTGTTTAAATTAAGCATCACTTTTTACTACTGAATTTTACTAACACAGCACCTGAAGGAGGTTCGTTGAAGGGTGGACGAAACGTTGGTAGGAGGAAATATTATTACACGGTTTAACCCAAAAATTACTCTAACCGTGAAAATCTACTTAACTGACAGTTTTTTTGTAAATCGCTGACTCGCCATATATATTATCAATATATATATATATATATATATATATATATATATATATATATATATATATATATATATATATATATATATATATATATATATATATATATATATATATATATATATATATATATTTTTTTTTATATATATATATATATGTATATATATATATATATATATATATATATATATATATATATATATATATATATATATATATATATATACATATATATACAAATATAATAATTATATTTTTCCCTTCAATGCTTAGGTTCAACTTTATAATAAGGACATTTAATTAGATCACTTTTATACTGCATAAACGGCATCGCCCGAGTGGTAAGAAAGCGGACTAACTGGCCCAGATATCTAGATCTAGTCTAGGTTTAGATAAGTCTGCAATAGTCGATCTCTATCCCTGTAGGTATATTAATCATATACTTTTATACTATAAATTGTGGATACCTCATAAATAATATACAAAAAAAATTGTCATAAAAAAACATGTACGCTTGCTTACATTTTTTAAGTCTTAGAGATAACGATGTTATGGCATTAATTATTGAAAAAATATGAATAGTATTTACTTATCGACTTGATTGGAAAGAGCATATGCCGACATTTTTGCAAATACTAAATTTACCGACATTGCATGCAAATACTAAATTGATATATTTGTCTTTAAAATTAATTAAACCGTCCTTGATCGATGAAAATGCAATATTGTATTAAGTAGATATGAACACACTAGAAGGTAGCTAACCTGCCAGAGGTCGTGAGTAAGTAGGTAGAGTTCGTGAGAAAATTAACATACTTCTCTGTGAATCTTCTCCGTAATACAACGTAATAGTGATTGTTGCATTTGCAGCCAATCGTAACCTTCATTGATTATGTATTCAAGCTGGTCTGGTCACTTATCTCTAGCGCACCCAGCTCATGAGAGATTACGAAACAATAGGTGTTTTCTAGCATTTTTTTAAACATTTGAAACTGAACGAACGACTGCTAATGCACACCGAGACTTCTTGATATATTGCCCAGATACTTTAAACAAAATGTGTTGTTTTTATGAGTAGGTGCTTAACTTAAGTACGTTTTCGATTTCCGTATTCATCGTAAAATACCTCATATTTCATTTCCTATTTCCCTTGACTCAGGTGAAATTAGTTTCCTTGCAGTGGCCTTATGAACTGATTACCGTACTTCTAGTACCAAAATACTATCTTCTTTTTCCATTAACCGATAAGCAATTAGCATCTTATCAGTGTATACTTATTATTTGGTTCAGAATTAATGTTTTGTAAACTGGCGAGGAAGTCGTTAGCCTTTCTGTAAAGCTGCATCCTATCACACATTGTGCGAACACAACATGCAATTGTGTATCCATAATAACTATTGCCATTGCGTGCTTCTTCTGAACATTGGTAATGTATCGAGAAGCCTTGTAACATTTAATATGCAATCCTAAGAAATATTTGCCTTCTTACTCATTTTAATTAGATACACACCTCAGTGTTTACGACTCTTCGCAACTAACAATACGCGTATGTACTTTGTTATCGTTGCTACCACAAATTAAATTACTGTAATATTTATTTCTAGTTATTCCGATGCACATGAAATGTGTCCAAATTCTGTATTCGCAGCACCATACGACAGTAATTTTGCGTCTCAGAAAATGGCATAATGGGACCACATGCTGCGCGGGAATTGTGAGAGTAGGTACAGATATATTATATTTGCCAACTGCTATACTTATTCGACCGGATGTCTTTCATTTGAAATATTTTCATTGCATTCCAGACGGAGAATGAAATGCCACGCGTAATATCTCGATACCTGTAATTATTTAGAAATTTAGAACAATACGCCTGCGCCCGTAGAGCAGTCTCGAGTCTAGTCTGTCCTGTATCCTGGTCGCCTAGTCCCAATCCCTGGGGCATTATATAGGTATTATAATATTATTGTTTCCTCGAGGAATTTTCGGGGGCGCCATCTCTGATAAAGATGACTGACTGCCTGCAGACGGGGAGACGTGGGACACGCGTAAACACATTATTGCATTGTCTTTGTCTCCGAGCTGTCCCCTTATCGCCGAGTCGGAAATGGCACTTGAGCTGGAACAACTTTATCAGCTTGAATGGGTTTACAAGGTAGTCGATACAATAATAAACCAAGGTACGAAACAGTAAAAAAAAACACGCAATATTGGTCTGGCGCCTTTGTATCTTTTGTGTTTGGAAACCAGATTCTTTCATATTTTTACTATCTTTACATTATTTATTGTAAAAAATGTATGCATTATTTTTACATTCTTACAATACAATAATGACTTTATTCAATAGCCACTACTACATTTACGCAGCATGAATAGTGAATCTGGAAGTAGTACAGATATTATATTATAAAGTGAAAAAGGGAAAGGAAAAAGGAATACATGTTTTCAATTAAAACGTACAATAGGTAGATATATAGTTTTTCTTAAAAAATAATATATGTGTTTGATTTTTTATAAAAATAACAGGAAGTAAATTAGAACCTACCCTACCGAAAAAAAAGTAACCAAAGTACCTACCAAAAATATTTATTTCTAACAGTCTTTTAGTGCACGTCCAAGGTCAAGAAACCCTTTCCGGCATTAGGTTAACTCAGGCGCGAGGAGCTTTTATTTCCGAAAATTACTAACATCAAATGCTCTTCTATTCATCAAAAAGTTCGTTCAAGTTAGTTCGTCGTTTAATGTTATAATTAACCGAACTATGAATCGATAGAATCTCTAACGTAACAGATTATATATACCCTTTGAAATCGAATTAGGTTGTTTAATATTGACTCTCCCATGGACTAGTGGTCTAGTAATGGATGGGTGGGTAGGTACACTTGAAATATTTTGATAAGTAAAATACATATTTAAGGCGTGGCAAAATTTCCTTGACGCGAAATAAAAAATACACGGAAGAGCGTGAATATTTTGGAAGAATGAAGAGTACGGGGCACTTAGGAGGTAGGTACTAAAACTCAACCGGTTTCTTGAATCATCGGAAGGCAAGTATATTATAATGTATACCTACATAACAAAATGTACAATATACTTGGAATATCCTTGAGACGTTCATTTGAGGGCAAGGGATCTTTTGTTTTCTTTAATTTCAGCGCCAATATCGAAATCCGCAGGGAATAAAAATACCACATTCCACGAATGAGACATTTAGGGACCAGTTTAAAAAATATAATGTATGCAAACACTTTGAATTCTAAATGTATAAATAATATTACCGTACACGAGTAGCTACAGTATAAGAGGGTATATAATATTATTTTTTTGTCTGAGAATATATCCTTATTAAACTTCTTTTATTTATTGTGATTTTTTCTTTTTTTTAAAATATTAGATATTAATATTTTATTGGCATAGTTTTAGTTAGACGAAAAAAGGTATGATACAAAATGATATACATAAGTATACGAGAAAATATGCAAACGGTGAAATTCGAAAATAATGCAAGGGTCATCATGGGTAACATTAAAAAGGTGGTTGTTTTTCGGAAATTATGGAAATATTTCATATGTTGGCAGTATTTTTTCTTTGAATAAGCTTCTGATATAATGATGATCGGTTAAATTCAGCTTTTATATAATGGTTGGAACGACTGTGAATTAAGTTTTAATAAATATTTCTGATAGGCGTGAATCAAAATGGCCGCTGAATATGTTTTAATGGGCTGAAGGGTTCATTGTGGATAATAAATAGTTCGGCCATGATTTGGGTGTGCCAGATGATTAAATTAAATTGTTCATTCTGGTGGGTGACGGGGGGCGGTGGGCAGAGGGGGAGGAGAGGGGGTTTGGAGAGGGATAGGGAGAGGGAAATTCAACCACAATAATTAATATTTTCACACTGTGACACAAAACTCGCAGTGATTAAAAAAATGACAAATAATATGCGTCACTTTTTTCATATTATTATAAATCGCTCACTCCTTTCAAGAACGTCATAAATCAAAAATCGTCTATTTTCAGTTGACCATGTTTTCGGAATGCCCAGAAAATGTACTATATCCCAGCAAAAGTGGCATATTTTAAAATTAACATTTACCCGCTACAGGGCAGAAACTGTTGTTTTTGCATTTTGAAGAAAATGTACTGTTTAATTATTTTTTTAAATATACTAAATATTTTTTAAATGGAGAAAAACCTTCAGGTTTTACCGTAAAAGATCTGTTGAACAGTAAAAAGTTCATAAGTGCCTTGATATTTATTTTTAACACATTGTATTATATTTTTAAACTTTAAAAACGTTCTCCAGAAAAATCAAGTTTTTTTAATTTTTGACGTTCTTGAAAGGAGTGAGCGGAATGTGCTCCTTGAATTAGTTTGGTTAGTGTTTAAAGTTACAGATTTGATTTCCGCCTGAGTCAAAATCAAAATGACTATATATTTTCTATTATTTAAACATAATATGATTATACAGCATCTGAAATATCTGATGGTTTAGCTCACCGTTTCTCAATGTAGGGGCTGTAGTCTGTGCAAAAAAAACATGCACAAAAAAATCTTCAATTAATTTTCAGTCCCACTTAACTTGTTAATTTAATCGTAAGCAATTATAAAATGCTACAATGTTGATGCCGAAACCATTAACTGCGCTTCAATTATCTTAATCATTTATTTTTATCACGAATCGGATACAGTATACATAACGGGACACTGAATTTGATAATACGGTATAGGTACTATCATATATATTGGTCAGGAATTAGACGAAGGCAAGAAGATCGATCTGACAGCTTTGGTATTAGTGCAAAGTAAAATGTAACTAACTAACTAACGATCACGCCGCTTCCCGCAGGGGTAGGCAGAGAGAATAGACCACCACATCTGTCTTTGCAAACAATTTTCGCCTCTTCCACATTTGTGCATCTCCTCTCATATACCCGACGAATATTCCTAACCTGACTACTTTCAAATAGTATTTGAAATACTAATGCCAGGTTTTTCCCGGTCTTTTTCTTCTTTTAAGTAAAATGTGATCATATTTATTATTAAACCAATCGAGATTTTAACTTGAATTGAATTGTGTTACCTAAATTCGTTAATCATTTCACCGCGGACGCAAATATGATAATGAAAGAATAATATTAATATTCCTACGCAAGAAAATGAATTGAAGCCAGTGTTTTTTCATTAATAAGCGTGTAATATAAACATAACTTGGATACGCCACCCGGAGTGTACCGAACTAATTTTGGATCATCTTCGAGTTGGTCTATGCTCCAGACTAGAGATTTGGACAGTCTATCTATCGGAATACTATATCGTATTACAAGTCTAAACAATAAACCGAAATCAATCATTGTAAACTAACCATAACCGAGTATTAAGCGTATCGACTTTAAAAGGATTTTATAATACTCGAAGTTTAATAAAAACCTATTAATTTAAATGAATTATTAATGAATTATCTTTTAAATTATTTTCATTTCGTTTTAAATAATGTTGTTTTAATTGAAATGACTAAATTTTATTACTCATAATGAATAAATATGATGTATATGAATAAATATGAGGAAAAAGAAGCAGAGGACGACCGAGGAAAACTTGGCACAATCAGGTATGTCAAATACTTGAAAGCGGCCGGGTCAGGAGTCGTAATAATCGTCGGGTATGTATGAGGAGATGCATGAATGTAGAAGAGGCAAAGAATGTTTGCAAAGACAGAGTGGTGTGGCGTTCGATTCTCTCTGCCTACCCCTGCGGGGAAGCGGCGTGATGGTTAGTTAGTTAGTAGTTAGTTAATAAATATGATTTAGCTACAAAATGTGTTGTGATCCCGTGGTTAGTGTCGCGGACTCTTGAGTCAGAGTTTCTCAGTTCGAACCCACTCTACCAAAATTTGATACCTATTTCTTATGATGAGCCGCTTAGGCTCACAGAAATATTATGAAATTGAAGTATTTTTGTAAATAATAAAATCACAAATATTTTTCTTTTAAATTAACAATAACAATATTTCTTTAATATGTGGTAATTAATATTGACGGTTAAAGCTACGAGTATGTCATTTTTTTACCAAATAAAATATAAATTAGAAGTAACATACGAGTAAATTTTTATAAATGATATCTTTGTATTTTTACTTTATTTAATCAGATAGGCAATTGATAAAAATATATTACGATTTTAGAATGAATTACGTTGACTACGGATTTTTCCTACCTTGTATCTCGATATGAATATGACAATTATAGATTAAAATTAATGGTCTTCTAGTCTACTGCTATTCATATTTGTACGATGAATCAGAATGCATTAGTCCTTTCGTGTTCTTTTGTAGTCTGGGTGTAGCCGTCATATATTTATGACAATAAATTCTCGGATTTGATTAGATTTTTCTATTCAGGGTGGAATTCATAAATCTGTCAAGCTCGGATGAAGAGTAGTAATAAATATCACTCTGCCGAAGCTTTCCAATAACTAGGTTACGACCTATCTTACAACGAAATTTAATCCACGATAAAGAATAGTGTCCGAAGTAATAATGGCTCTGCTTTTTAAGCTTGATTTTCCAGTTTTTATTTTCTTACCCGAATAACCTACTTTCCTATTTATTAGGCGTGAATAGAATACGTACTAAAAGTAATGTGTCAGATATGGTAACCACAAAATGTGGGTAACTTATCTTGCGTTATAAGATAGTACTATGTACTAGGTCCACGATAGTCTGGCGCGTGTTATGGTATAAATTACAACGTTCCCGAATTCGAGGAATTCATTAATTTAATCATACAATGACACATCCTTCATACAACTCATCACCCGCCAGAGACAGCAGTACGGTCAAGTAAATCAAATATTAGTCATTTAGTTCTGACTGCGGGACTTTATGAGCCCTTATTCCAGAGTTCGGACGGTGTCCTGGTCTGGAGCCTCCAATAGATGCCATAGATCGGAATAAAAGAGTAAAGTATGTTAGGTAATGACGGGGTTCGGTCGAGCCGGTCACGACCTCCACCGGAGCCTAAAGAGCGTGAAGGGATTCTTTATTCCCGATTTTGTGATGACGATACTATGGCCCTCGGGTTTGGTACAAGGCACAATGGACACATCGCTTTCGGGATCGGGAAACGAACTCGTTCATCTTGATTCGAGGAATTTAACCGCCTAACTAAAATATTACGATGCGTCGTGAAATTCTGAACGTTAGTACAGATTATTATGCTATCGTTTATCTTTATGGCTATATGGTATCCGATTTTTTTCGAGGAAGGTTCCTCGGGCCGAACTTCCTTATAATATTTGTTGTATTTATTTACAAGAAAAGTTCTCTTTAACCCGTGTGAACGCTTCCGATATTTTTACTACGACCGCTTTTACAATCCAGTTTTCAGAACACCTAAGTACGGGCTGTGCATTGTGACACGTGTACGGAATATCAGTAAGGATCGGCACATGTCCCCGCAGTGAGTCCTCCAACCCCTCGTAAAGTAAACCTTCTTTATCACCGCCACGTTCAGTGCATTACCTATGGTGAAACCAATATACTAATTCTAGAACAACGGTAAACGCTATTGTCCCTCATAAATCATCTGTACGTGAGTAAACGTCAAAGTTACCTGGCCTTTGTCAAAATTCTACCTTCATTAATTTTAGTATACACAGAAAAAACACAATATTATTAGCATAATCCTACTGATTGATTTTTTTATTTTAAAATTTAAACCCATTCCCATAATTTACTTTGTTTAACCCAAATTTAAGTACACACAAATCACTTTGCCAAAAACTACTAATAAAACATTATGTAAAAGACCATTGGAAAATTCCAAGGAATCTCAATAAGTAGTACCTGTCGTAAAAATATTAACCGACTTTAAACAACTCTTTAATAGGTCTTAATATTTTCTGCATTACAAGACTAGGTAATATGTAAATGTCTTAAGGATATAATAATTCAAATTTCCTCACTTAAATTATTACAAAATAATATTTTGTTTTCGTAATAAATAACAACAAACATAATATGGTATATTGAAACTAGTAGAATCAATAATAACTACCGACTAAACACACACTATGTGTGTAGTTTCGTATTGTGAAACGATATATAAGTAGAATAGGTAGTGTAATGAAAGATCCACCCGTTTTAAAACAGTATGAAGGCTATACGAGTATGTCCCTAGAGCCCCGAGTCCTGAAGTTGACGTGGGAATGTGATTCTATTTGGTTCTGTGCCTCGGATTGCATTATATTGGAAAGGTCACCATTGTGATCCAGATTAAGATACCATTCTTTGTACGTCTCATCCACGTAGACCCGAAGGTAATGCAGTGTAACGGATTGCTCGTGGATGCAAAGCATAAAAAACGCCAAAGAAAAACAGGTGTGTTTTTTAGGCACAGGTAAAAAACAGACCCAAACCCGCTTCTTCACAATCCTTTTTACAGTGTCCAAACGATTTAGCGAATTCCTCGGAGAGGTCAGCTACTATTATTTAATTTGACGTTTGTATTTATATCCTTAAATATTTTAAACAAACCCCCCTTTTTAGTCAATATCATTAGTATATATGTTTTATATTAGAATTAAATATACTACGGTAAAAAGTTGTTTAAAAAAATAACAATTGTGATTCGTTTGTAAAATTCAACTATCCGATCTTTTTACGCTTATTCAACACCTCTTGTGTATTATGTTCCTTCTTGGGTATATCAGTAATTATCATTTTGATAGTATTTTAAACCATATTTTATATAAATAACTTATTCAAAAAAAGTTTTGTGATTTGTTTTCCTAACATCAATCGTTTAAATTTTGGACAGCTAAAATGTTGTAATGTTGCGTTACAGTTGAATTAAGTTTTATGCATGAAGGACGTGGTGCACCAAGCTCGACGTGTGCTACAAAACCAATACAACAATACAATGCAACAAATGAGATGAATCCAAAAAAAGAATGATATGAAATGTAAAAGTGATTGACAACTTCAGCCTTAATTTGAGACCACCCGCAAGTAGAGGAGGATTGATGATGATCTTGATGGGATATTTGAGTGGTTTTTGTCTGGTTTTATTCGTTTTAGATATGTTTTGCTACTGTTTATTTTTGATTTGGAACCTAGTAAGAGGTCACCACTTGATACTGTTTGATTTTTTTGTGGATTTATGAGTATATATTTAATCGTATTATAGGAGGAAGTAACACGTAATTTTTGTTAGTATAATTGTTTACAACATTTTGAGTGTGTCCAAATACTTGTTCACAAAATCTGGATTATCTCCAATTACAGGAGTTATTTTCATATTATTTTTTGACATCTCATCAAAGATGAGATGTCAAAAAATAATATGAAAATAACTCCTGTAATTGGAGATAATCCAGATTTTGTGAACAAGTATTTGGACACACTCAAAATGTTGTAAATAAATTATCTGGTCAAATTATAAGCTTAAATAATAAAAATGAAAATGGTATTTTCTGGCGTTTCTCATGTGTGTGATTATAATCCAGGATTCGGACCTCACATACTAATATAAGAGTTTCTGCTTAGTAAAAAGCTTCTTTACATTTCACCAATAGATGTCTCTAGTGAAGTTCTAGTGATTCAAGAACAAGGTTTCTAAATTGGTTCATATATATATATAGAACTTCCGAGAATTTGAGTAGTGTGGTTGTCAATAATGGGTAGAATTGGTGAATGTTACACGTGTGTAAAGTGATCACTTAAACCAGCCGATGACGGTCGTCAGCCCCGTAAATGCCCAGGCTTCCATATTCTTCTTCATCTTTGATGAGATGTCAAAGAATAATATAGTATAATTGTTTGTTCTGATTACAAATTACGTTAATAAAAATACTCACTATACTGTTTTATACATGTATGTACATCTGAATTACATTTTACTTATACTTATACTCGTACATATATTGTCTTTCTTACATTTCCTCCACCTCACACTATTTTAATAATTTTATTTGATGTGTATTTTTACTAATTTTTTGTTTATTTTTGTTCACAGGTGAGTACCCGCTTTATCACAACATCCCAATATTGTCATCCTCAACGAGTAAGTAATTTATGAAAGTTGACTAAAATTTAATAGAAAATTAAAGCATTTTAAATAATAATTTTTAAATCTCTGAATTGCTTCTGAATAAATAATATAATATTTGAAGCGTAGTCATGCGACATGTCAGAAGTTAGAACAACAAATAAGCAAGAACTTTGCGATTTGCGTGTCTTGTATATTTTTAAATATACCAAGTGACCTAACTTTTGGTATTTTTTTATTTATTGAAATACTCATTAGCATAATACATATACTTATGATGAGTTATAATGTAAACATACAAACCCTTTCTAAATATCTAAATCCGAACAAATTTAAACATCGTCGGAATGGAGTGTAAAAGTGAACAGTTACTTTTTATACGCATCCATAAATTCATTAATTTATGTAAAGTAACAATCAGTTAACAGCTCTTTAATTAAAGAACAGAAAAAGTATTTTGGAAGAAATCTTTATTGCCTCGTAAATTTCTCACTGATTGTACTGCGCTCGGCAGTTCCACGACCCACGGAGTGCGGCGCGACGCGGCGCTGCATTCGGCGACTGGCCAACGGTCAATCTGGTTCGATGCATCCGAGTACTTAATTGTCCTTTACTACCGCTATTAGTCCTGTAATGTATTCTATTTCCCATAAAGGGTAGATTCCTAGTAAAGGCGCATTCACACGGTCCGTTTGGGAGCGTGAGTAGGCGCATACTATGCGTAAAGTGTCGGAGCTCTCTCGTAATGGCGTCTTTTAATATTCCTCTAACAATTTGGAGTCATTAAATATAGAGTTTAGTACCCCGTGTAGTCGCGGGCGTGTCGGCTGTAGGAGGATTCCGGTCCAGCCATTAGCGTTTCTTCGTTCCCGTCCCCTGTCCCTTGTCCCCTGACTCCAGTTGGCTGAATGCAGAGGTATCCACAGAATCAAAAGGCAAATCATTTTATGCATCTGGTGTTCACCATTCACCACCGAGTGATGCTCAGCTTACTGCGTCCATACTGGTTTATCCCTTTAAGACTGACTCGACTGTTCATTCAAGTTTAGCGATTTCTTTGTTTCAATTCATTATCGTTCCATTTTCTGGAACAGCGGAAAGTAGTCAATATTTACATAGATGGAAATCTTCTCTATGGCATATATTTTTTTGGTTGAGTCTACAATAAACTTATAATATTTGTAAAGTTTATGAACTAACCATTGAATATTTTGCTTAATACATTTTAGTTTTTCAACGATATAAAAAAATACATATCTTCACTAAATCTACATACCTAAGATATTAGTAAAAATTTACCTATATATGTTTACGATATTTGCCCTTATTAATAACACCATCATTTACATCCCTTAGAGATGTTATTTCTAATTAGATGTATGATAAGCATGCATATGATAAGAAAAAACATCCGCACAAAAAAGTTGTATCGAACATAACGAATAAATATAGATATTACTATTAAAAAGCCATATAAAATTATTTTCTTTGTGGCGCTCAATATTTTATACAGTGCTGCAGGTCTAAGGCTTATTTAAGTACGTGCGCATTACACGCTAAAGCACTGGCAATGCTCATTCCACATTCCACAAGTTCTTAATTGCTTTTCGAGATCCTAGGTCAAGGATGATACCGTACGCCCGGTGCACCTGAAATCTGATGGTTTGCGCTTCTCAATTCGCTGGTCATAGGGACCGTCTAAGTCTAAAGAAAGCTCGTAAAAAATAGAAACAGAGGTGGCACAAATAAACAATAATATTTTAAATCTATTCAGTTTGATGACTTTTTATAATCTCCGGTAAAAACTACGTAAGGTAGGCTCTTCAATCTCGGGCCGTGCTTATCGACTTAAGATAAAACCAAAACTAACGACACTGTTAAAAGGGATCAGTAATAACCGTTAGCGATAATGTCGAAGGAGTTACTCGTAATATTATTTATGACTAAATTTATTTACGATTTTTCTGACCGGCCCAACTCGAATTCCATTCGTTTTGTTTGTTAGTTTACCACTACGATTAGTGAACGGAGCTTAACAAAGGTGCCCACGTAGTGCGCTCGGCTATAACAGGGCATTTTGGTATTTTCTTCGGCGAGAAATATTATTTTGATTTACCCTACATTAAATACCTACGTTATGTATCTTTTTATCGCAATTTTTTTTGTAAAATTCTAATATTCTATAAATATCATATTATTTATTGATTCGGCATTAACGTTGTGGAATGACATGTTGATTTAAAAAAAAAATAATCACTTGTAATAAACCACTTAATGAGTTTTATTTCATTATACACGACTAGTTTCGAAAACTAGCAGATGTTTTCATGTACAGGTGAAAATTAAAACTATAATTAACTGTTAAAAAAACTTATTAAGTGGTTTATTACAAGTGTTTAGATTTTTAAAAATAATTCTAAATATCAGTTGAAAATTTATAGTAACAAAATATGAACAGATTTATAGTGATGAATAATTTTCCTCGATATTAGAATGTACATAAGTCGTAAGTATGTACATTATCACATATCCCTCACTCCTTTCAAGAACGTCATAAATCAAAAAACTTGATTTTTCTGGAGAACGTTTTTAAAGTTTAAAAATATAACACAATGTATTAAAAATAAATTTCAAGCCACTTTTAGAACTTCTTATTGTGCAACACATATTTTTAGGTAAAACATGAAGGTTTTTTGTCCATTTGAAAACTATTTAATATATTTAAAAAATAATAATTAAACAACACCTTTTCTTCAAAATGCAAAAACAACATTTTCTGCCCTGTAGCGGGTAAATATTAAGTTAAAAATATGCCACTTTTTCTGGGATATAGTACATTTTCTGGGCATTCCGAAAACATGCACAAATGAAAATTGACGATTTTTGATTTATGACGTTCTTGAAAGGAGTGAGCGATATGTGATAAGTAAGAGTTTTTATTAATTTAAATACTTTTGGGCGGGAGCCGTTCCGTAAGTTAAATTCATTGATTTAAGAAAGGTATCCGTAGTCTCTTGCTTTTTTGTTAAAAAATGCTCAGTAAATAAATTGTTACGGTTCTTAAACTTCAATCATAGGTAATTTGTATAATTTCTGCATAGATAATAATAAAATAGATTTTAGTTTTAAATAAATTTTCTTCGTCTTCATTTCTATCATTATACGTCTATTTCAATATTTCTGTTAAATTGTCTGCCGTATCTATTACAGGTATATCACTTTCTTGTTGAGCTATTTCAATAAGTATGTGCTAGAACGGTGATAGATTATATTATTGCCGAGAAAATTGAACGTAGAAATTATCACATATTGGAAAATTACGCTTCGTACGTGATTTTATATTATTCAATAAGACTAATTGATACATAGAATCTTTCACTGCACGACTGCACGTCTCACCGTAACCAGATTAAACGCGCGTCTTACATATATGTATTCGTAGAATCGGGAAATTTATCAAGAATGTATTATTATAAATATTGATTTCTTTTAAAGTACTATACTTCACTATGATAACGACATGTATGTTATTATCATAATGAACCTACTACACGTGATGATACTTATTCAATTTTTTGGAATATATCTGTGGTGAAAAGGAAGACGGGCACAAGTCTACAATATATAATACAGGACTATGCAATATATACCACGGATATATTAGGTATACCATATAAACATATTATTTTAACGGGTCCAATGTAGATGACACAATTGATTACATTTGCACTTAGAATGAAGAGACGATATTCTAAAATCTGTGCTGATTTTAAACAAAAAAGATTAAAAGCATAATTTGATTTGAATGTTCCCAATGTTCTCAAATACCCATCCTCTTCACATCGCTATTGATTTGCTAAGCAGGATCTCCCATTTTCTCTTGTTCATCGCGGAGAATTGAAATTATTAATGGACGCCCCATGCCATATCAAACAATATAATTTTAATATGTTGTATCCTATTGTGGCGGGCTGTTTGTGTATTGGGTGCGAAAAAAAACGAATCAAAGGCACCGATTGGACTCACTTTTCTCAGTAATGTAATCTTGTTGCTTACATGAAATACCGTTACTCTTATATAATGATACTAGAACTAGATATCTATGTATTGTAAAAACTACTCCACGGATTGGAAAAAATGCGAGGTTTGAGAATTTACATAGGTACATAAATATTTCATTCTTTCAGCTCAGTTTTTTTCTTCATTTTTATACGATTCTGTCATAGAGCATGACCGGCTTAGTCTCGTATATTAATTTTTAATGCGACATTTTTTTTAAATATGAGAAAACGTATCAGTTTAATGGTGGATTTCTGGGCAAAACGAAATAGAGCGATGATAATTCGAGGGGTGTTTGAGTAGTGATCACTGCTCTCACACAGCATGGGAGCAAGTCTAAAACTATTACTAATAAGCACCGGTTATTTTCACTGGACAGCATTCTTTATTTACATGTTTTAAAAATCAGACAATGTTATCCAGCATTAGCTAAATAGACTCGTTACTTACCCAATAGTTCACAGGGCACTCCATTGACACACAGTACAAACTTGTTAAACATTGTGTGATATTAATGGAAGTGCACCGACTACTCGACTGATTATCTGATTACCGACTGTTGACTAGCTGTTAATTTTTTAAAAACGATTGATGCTCTCAGGAAGGTTTTTAAAAAGGGTCTTTTCGGAAGCAAGTAATGTTTATCTGCAGAATAGAAATCGGCTGAAAATCCGACTAACTAAGTCACAATCTGCCGGTGATCATTTCTAACTACTTTGGAAATATTTACTTCTGGATAAGGTACCTAGTAGGTGTAAACTTTAACGTCAATTAAATTAACGAAATAAGTTTTGCTCTTCGCATTATTGGATCTATCAATGCAGATTCTTCTATGGGATACATATGACGTAAATGAATGATGAAGGATATTATTGTAACGGAAAAGGAAATGAAGAAGAAATAGTCGGTCGGTTAGGGCACTCAGCGTTGCATCCCCATCCTCGTACTAGCTTAGGCAAATTGTACATCGCTAATATGTACGACTCCCTTGAAGATACCGACAGAATTAAAACTTATTGTTGAACTTTCGGCTTTTTTTCCTTATTACAAATCTGACCCGGTTCATCCGTTTGGTAGTTGAAGTTCAGCGCCTAAGACGGTTCGGGGAGCAGTTATGTAGTAGGATAATAAAATTGACTACGGTGTACTTTTGTAAACGGTAGCTGGTGCAAGTATCTAGTATTGGTATGGAAGGCAGTAGTCAGCGTCACGCTGCTTAGAGAAATTATTGTTTGTGGCTGATAAACATTTTCTTGCCTTCCGCGTTCTATTTGTTGGCTTTCTTCGAATAGGTGCTATTCTACTTTATCCTCAAACCGCCTTCAAATTTACACAGCGCCATGCGGTCGTTTTTATTTACCAAATTACTTATATTTTCTATTTGTTCGGAAAGCTATTTAGATAATGCGTTATTTATACCCATACAATGTTTAATGAGCTGGCCGCCCGAAGACTTTTCCCATTCGGTTATCCCATCCCAATTTCCAGTTCAGTTTGTGTCTCAGGGCAGTCTTTATAACTGATTTTTAATGAATATTCATGTATTATTCGAAGAATCAATTTATCACTTTACCTGCGTTATTTTTCCAGTTATAAAAGCTCGGAGTTACATGTAAATTTACTTCGTTCACCTCGTACTACAATGGTGACTGTTAAAAAATACAGAATTTCTTATATTTACACCATTAAGTAATTTATTTTCCAAAGTGTTTCCGTTTGTTTAATTTTTTTAGCGGAATCATTTTGCGAACTTCGCGCAAATGTACGTATGTACATATAAATATGTTGGTTGTATTCAACAATGGTCCGCTGATGAACTCTCGTCGTGCCAAAAACTTATTTGATATCAGCGCATTATAAAGTGTTGCCTACATAATTCCATGTTAACCATTGCAGATTTGTTGACGCGTAACATTTTGGTAACGGTACAATACAATAACAATTCATCTTGTAATTTTCATTCTGGTTTTTTTATCCTTCAGCATTGTTATGATTGTGATTCAGAGCACTTATGTCATAATGTTTTTGTAGCGAACTGCGATAAGTTGTGGTCTTTTATTCATTTTTTTACAAACTTACTGTTACCTTGATCTGTTAATAATAGGTCGACATTTTTCCCAGAGGGACATTATTTATAGTCGACTCGTTGAATGACCAGTAACTTGACAAAATGTGATTTAAGAAAGATTAACAATTATGTTGATTGAAGGGGTATTTCGTCTAATGAAACACTTGTTATGTACTTAATAGGTACTGAAGGAAATTTCCAAAAAAAAAAAACGTACCACAGGCGATGGTTCAGTGACGGTAATTTCGCCTCGTTACACCTCTTATGCCTGTAGATTAGGGTTACCATTCGTGACGATGGATACATAGTGATATATGTAAGGCCAATACGTTATTTACTGGTCGCCGATAAAATTTATGGCAACTTTTAGTTATTTGGCTAATGAAGCTTTTTTCAAAGCTGACTACATTTTAATGATAACTAAGGATTTTTTTAACCAACAACGATCAAAAGTTATATTCTCATTTACTATTTGTTGCCTTTTAATGCTAATGACACTGGATATATGAATACCAAGATATTGAAGTGAAAATGTCTCGACGGGTTCTCCGATGAGAAAAATACCCTGCAGTAGATACACGTTTCTTAAGTTTAAATAGAAACCAAGAACTTAATCCGTACTTTAATAATAATCTCACAGAGCTTAAAAGGACCAGTAGCAAGGAACTTCTTTCCTTAAAAACTTAATGCTAGGTAACATGTGAAAAAAAGTGGTAATAAATAATTCCAACACCAGAATTTAGGTTCAGTTTAAAAATTTCTTACGAAGAAACAACAATCGTTTAAAGTTTAAATTAATATAATTCCTAATTAAGTTTCAAATGACATATTTACTAACAGTAGTCTTAATTTTTATTTTTAATAACATCTTTGTTATTATTAAAATAAAGCCAAAACCACCCTGAACATATGTTGCTTGAACGTCCATGATGGCGACCAAAAATAAAAGCATTATGTAAATAGTAAACAATCCAAATTTGGTGTAAATCCGTTGAGAAAGTTGTGTCTGTTTACTGAAGAACTACAGGAGTATCGCGGTCATTATACTAAGTGACTGAAAATGACTTTATATAGGTACAATTTACAAGTCAGTAATGATTCTAATGAGAACTAAAAGCTTCCTTCCGTGTAGGCGTCAGGGAAGATACAATAACCTTCAGCGATTAACAATACCTTAGTATCCTAGCTACATAACGGGCTAGTTCATGAATTCTTCACCTCAAGGTGATAATCACTAATTGGTACAAGGTACCTAAAGCAGTAACAAACTAGATTCGATAGTTATTTTGACGGCATAACGTGTGAAATCGCTATAATCATAATAGCGATAGAAATTCTCAGAATTAACTCAATATACCTCTAATAAAAAGGTTATATTTCAAACGTTGAATGTATATTGATTGATTGCCGCTCTATCATCTTTCAACCAATTTCAATCCAGGGCATTTTCATTAAAATTAAAGATTATTACATCGCGTTATGTTGAGCTTAAATTACAATGTAAGAACAAGGCACCAAGCGCGAACTTCAGGATCATGTATAGGGTAATAGATTCATATAAAAAATACCGATTAGATGGTAGACTAGTTAGAGCTAAGAAACGCACCCGAGATCTCACCTGTGCTAAGTATAAAGACGCCTACTTACCACTTTACTGAACAACTAGACACTGGCTAGAACGCTCATGAAGGGTGAAGAGCAAATATACAAGTAAATAGAGGAAGAAAGTAGAAGGAAGAAGAAGAAAACGTATAAAAAATAAATAAGATAAGCAATTATAAATAATACAAGGACATGATAAAAAGAAACATTATAATATAATATAATAAAAATATAAATAATTTGTTCAAGTGATAAACTTGGAACATAGTACCTACAAGCTATTTAATCAGTCAAAACGCCAGTAAAAATATATTAAACAAGTCTTGTTTAGGGTAAAACGTTCAATTTACACCAAGAGAAAATTATAACAAAAGACGAAAAGAAACTAAAACATTAACAAAAATATTTTTTTAGCTACATACTTATATGTATTTAAAAAAAATAGTTCTGCATTTATTATAAGGTTTTTTTTTAAAACATAAAATAGCTGGTTAAAATGAGTAATTTTTTTAACCCTTATCCGCACCCCAATGGTGCATAGGGCACTGCATCATATAAACGCATGTGTTATCTTAATCGTTAACACATGAGGAAAGGTGATCAGCTCTCCGTTTCAGGTACCAGTCCAGGGTAATATTGAATAAATATTAGAGTGAAAAAAAAACAATAATATTTATTTGACCCCCCCTGGGAATCGAACCCGGGACCTCCTGAATGGTAGCCGAGCGTGCTGCCATTACACTACGGAGGTGGTTGAAATTGAGTATAGGCAATATAAAGTAATGATATTACTCCAAATTCAGTTTGTAGTAGGTATAGGCTCCGTATATACGAGAATTTTTGTTTCGTATGTTACGTTATGTTGAGTGTATTTATTACTCATATAAAAGTGATAATTATCACACATTAAAACGAAGGAATTTTCAAATATATAGTACATATAACTACGAAACAACAGTCATCACAATTTCAAGTATAGTTGTACAAATACAAATATTTAGGTCGTTTGAAATGTCCATTTTGATTAGGAGCAAACAGACATTGCGAAGTCAAAACAATTCAATATAATTACAGACGAGTCGTGTGCCGGATTCCTTCGGTAATTGCCTTTCATTGTTGCATCCAGATCTGGAACTTGGTTGGGTAGAACTCGTATGCTGGAGAACCTACCCGGGTTATCCCAACCCACTCTCACGTGACGTCACACACCAACCACCTATCCGGACATCAACAAAACAATGCGACTTAATTACAAATACTATTTATAGTGCCTGTTGTGAAATTTATCGTACTTGAATCAAATCCAATCTACCTCAAAGAAAGTCACAGGTTTCCCCGGTGAAAATACAAGTAACAATAAAATTTTAATTTATTGACAGGCGCCGTGCCGTAGTTGGGTAGACGCCCGACTGCGAAACTGGCGCCGTAGGTTCGATTCCCGCTAATTGCAAAATAAATTTCAGATAGATTTATTTTAGGTTGTGTGGTTGGTGTTTGTGATGTATTTTTCACATTTCCTTACTATCCTGCCTGCAGACAAGCCTCTAAATGTAGAGGCTTTGCGAGTTATTCCTTCAAAAAAAATTAAATGACTACGATTGTGTTATTGAACATTTATGTTGAACAGTTATAGTAAATCAGTCAATGTTTCTCAGTGATCATCATGTCTCCTGGCATTAAATAAGATAAAAGAAAACTAGTATTATTATTATCTTCTTATGTCAACTGATTAGAATGTAGTTGAAATTTTAACTCCCTTTGAATATTAAAATAATAAAAAAATTAATAGACATATTTACAATCTATCTCGTCAAGATGTATAAAATATTGTTATTGATAGTCATATCGCTTCCAGCAGGTTTCATTAATTAAACGACGCTATATTGTTAATATGAGAAATTAATTTCTCTGAAGTTCAATATTTCATTATGAACTTTTTTGCGTCTATGGATGAAATGGCAGAATTTGGACATCACACTTATCTATCAGTTTTATGGCTGCCAGTTAAACGTCGCAAACAAGAATATATTGCGTGATTTATGTATCAATGTATACTTTAGTAAACTATATGCATAGTTAACATAGGGGAGATTTTATTGCACTTTCTGAAATATATTTATTTTCTTTACAACATTTTGAGTGTGTCCAAATACTTGTTCACAAATCTGGATTATCTCCAATTATAGGAGTTATTTTTCATATTATTTTTTGACATCTCATTAAAGATGAAGAAGAATATGGAAGTCTAATAACATTTTATACATCCCCTTTGGTTATTATACATTCCGCAAAACTAGATCTAGGGTTTTGATTTGATTGGGCGTTCTCGTCTACAACTTACCTTCGACATACTCAAGTCGGCACTTCCACTCTCTCCTTATAAAATAACTTTCTTAGATATCCTTTTTATCTTCTAAAATTGATATGGGTTTCTTCTCTTATTCCGGTTTGTTTCTCTTTCGAGTCTTGCAAAATTTTCCACTAATTCGTTGCAAGAACTGCATAACCGCATTCATCCTTCTCTTCATTTCAGGTTTGATTTTTATACATCGGTATCGGGATAAAGTATGTACCTACATACATGCATAACGGAATTGGCATGCTTAATGAAATTTTCGTTTTCTGTATATATTTAGGCTTTATGCAAAGAGCTTGATAAAAGGCAAGACAAAAAGCTTGCTAAATGACAAAGTAATCCTAAATAATCCTTCTCAAATAATAATATTTTTCTTTATTCTTTTTTTGTCATCTATAATGAAATTAATTTATACCGGGACGTGAAGTAATTTGGCTTTTGTCTAAAAACTGGGACTGTCCCGGTCAAACCGGGACGTCTGGCAAGCCTATATATAATATGTCAAGGCATGATTGAATTAATAGCTCGATAAATGGGTACTGTAAGTATATGATTATGACTTATTCCGTGGGAATTTTACTAATGAATTAGAATCATCCACGACGCGTCAGTAAAGATAGTCAGGGGTCGTTGAATGAGGGGCATTAAAGTTTCCTGGGGCGCTTTCAAGTTTTATGTACGTAAACAATTATTTTTTATGGATGCGTAGCTACAACTTCAATTTTATTTTTGGTATTCTCTGATCTGCTTCTTTAAAACGTTGTACTGGGAAGTGAGTAAAGACTCCGATAGTATGGTGATTCAACACAAACAAATAATAGTCACGTTTTATTTTACTTTATTCGCTTACCACAGTTTAGTTTTGCTTTAATTAGACAACAGTAATTAATATTTCTACTAATACTATTATTCATTTCGCCTTTTGTTTAAACTTTCTAATAATTTCACTTCCGATCACAATTAACTGCCCAAGTCAATTTATCAACCGCCATATACATACTGCATACTCCACTCGTGATTTACAATTCTTTCTTATTTATTATTATTTGTTCAGCAGACGGAACGGAGTACCTAGCCAGCATATACGCAATAGGTGGTCCTTACTTTCGAGACACTCATTTGAGATTCATTCTTGCTTTTTTCATAACTTATGTTAAGATGAAAACAAGAATACAAATTTTAATGTCCCTTATATTTTTTAATCCACACTCACTTGCAAATACGTTTGCCCATAATAAATTTATTTATAATACGTTAAAAGTCAATGTTAAGTTTTTATATCTCTGTAGTGTAATGGCAAAGGGGTATATCTGTCAAAATTTTCTTTTTCTAAGTTTGGTCCACAAAATGTCTAAAATAGTGTATTCTATAATCTGGCAAAAGGATATAGCTATAGTTGCAATACGTATTTAGTTTTATTAAAATACATAAAACAAATGAGTTATTTATTTTCGCAAGTTTGTTTTTGCTCTCCTGTAAAATTTGGTCTGAGGCAGATGTACCATACCCCTTAGCCTTTACACTACCGATCTATAATACTACAAATTTGCAAATCCCTATACGTTAAACGTCGAGTGCGTTCAATCTGGCAACTTGTTAATGAAAATACTCCATTATATATTATTTAATATATAAAACAAACGATTTCTGGAAAACAGTTAGAATTGAGATTATTTCGTAACTCTGTTCCAAACTGTCAATGACTTTACATGACGCAACAGTTATCTGTTATTTATTCAGATACTCCTGCATTTTTTAGGCAAGGTTCTACTAATAACCGTTTAACTTATATCTCTATATCAAACGTAGTAGTAGACACATACATAATATACGTGTGTCAAACCTATCGGAATGCAGCTTAATGAGTAAAATATAATACATGTAGTGACTTAAATTTTAGCAAATAACTTAATAATATTAATATTATTGTTATTATGGCCCAGTAACCAATAGCCCGCAACTTTATTTTATCTAAACCGAGGTAACATTTAACGTAATTGTTTTTTTCTTATAACACCGTTTTTGTATTGAAAAATACAATTTTCTTTAAATAAATATATGGGCTTGAAAACAAAACAGTTATTGAAAAGTAAGGAGTTAAAAATGATTTAAATATTTTTTCAATACCTATATTCCAATCAAAAAATCAAATTTTAATATAAATTCTTTCAAAAAAATGTATACAGAGACACGACTGGCTTCTCGCGCAGCCGGCCGCGTTCTGCATTTGTACGCTTGAAATCTCACCCTTAATCGCGGAAAGGTAAGGCAATCTTCCGATGCCATTTTTTTATCTTCTGAACCCTCTGAACCAGAATCTTGTTCATGTTAGCTAAACGTGTTAACCATTTAACCGCATTTGTTTATGCCTTGATAAATAAAAATAGAAACGTTATTATCTTTGGTAAATATTTCCATTATGCCTTGGAAAGTTTCGTTATTTCTTATCAAATCATTCTTCGAATTGCTTGCGTTCAGATAATCCTAATGGCTGGCAAGCAATGTTCAACGAATATACGAGTATGTCGTCCGTCTCTTATCGCGAGGCACTCGTCTCCAGCTTTTATTCCAACGATTTCATCGTTCTTAGTTCTCCATGCTCAATCTTATTTGTAGTTTGTATTGTGTATAATGAACATCATTGTTGCAATCTCGCGCTTGCATATAATAGTATCAGAGGCTTCAATGATTAGGCACATGTTTATTTCTCCATGTAGAATGTATTTATATTAACTAATTATTCTTAAAAATTATTTGTGCGTTTAACATTTTTATCTGTCGATAAAGAAAAAATAATTCAACCCACAAAATAAAGAAAAGAATCACTCGAACAATGTCGAAAGCTGTTTTAGAAAATAATTAAGTTTTTTTTTTTATTATTTAAACAAAAAAACAGATGTACCTTGTCTATAAATTGATATTATGTAAGCGTTTAAAACGCCTCAAGTAGTTTTTTGTTCGAACATAATAAATTATGAACACACCTTTAACAGTCCTTGGAACTACTTTATTTAGTAGTTCTTACTATCAATTTTCTACGATAAGTAAACATTCATTTATTGATTAAACAGATAGTTATTTGTTTTACCCAATTTCCGCTTTTTGAAGGTGCTAGATAAGATTCACTTGTAAGTTGCGTGTATGTGTGTGTCTGTATGATGCACACGAAAAAGACAATATTTTTATTTTTCTTCTTCTTGACAAGACTAGAATAACAACAAGGAACGTTGATGAAGCAATATTAAGAAAATGGGACAATAATGTCCGAATTCACTAGATATTTTATTCACCTTCTTACCCATAGTATTCTTTGTAAATGTGTACATAATATTCATAATATATCTAGAAGGTAAGCTGGGACCACTATTTTAAGGGCTGATGGACAAAAGCTAGG
This sequence comes from Brachycentrus maculatus, assembly GCF_059751285.1. Lineage (NCBI taxonomy): Eukaryota > Metazoa > Arthropoda > Insecta > Trichoptera > Brachycentridae > Brachycentrus > Brachycentrus maculatus. Next base: position 1,968,115 of record NW_028281075.1, on the reverse strand, counting down.
TGCCGATTAAAAAAGACGCCAGTTTCGTATTTTTCATTACTATACAACAATTTGAAATGGAAAAAAAGTTTAAAAAAATGCGAGGTAAGGAAGGCTAAATTTTGTTATTTTGACGTCTTGTTATTTTTTTGCGTAGTTGGCTGTCGTTGTCGACGGAATTAGTAAAAACTATCTCTAACCTTTTTATCTAACTATCTTTATCTTTTTTTCTTTAGTCAAATTGAACTGATGGAATGAGCGTCATGTCCATTTTGTGCACTAGGCGCCAAATAATGTAGATCCGGCACTGGTAGCAAATGTGTATAGCAATCATTTACAATATGGAGTCAGTTATTTTCTTCAATGTAACTCCATTCAAGGTGAACACGATAATATCTAGATCTACAAGGAATAGTCGGTAACCATTTAGTTGAATTTGCAACGCGAACAATAATTTGACCCGAGTCGTCGATATTATCGCTTCCATACACTTTACATACTAATAGAAAAGTTCAAAACAAAACATAGATTTTTCGAAACAAAAATATGTAAAAAATAGGACTTTTTATTACATGTATAAAACAAAATTCAAAATAATATTTTTTGAGCTACTTGGCTTGTAAAATTAATAAAAATGTGATGAGTCCTGGTCTTCTTAGTTCTACGTGTGTAAAAATGTGTATATTTATTTGAATACGTTTATTATTTTAATCAGTTGAATATCGAATTTTGTACCTAGTATCTACTTCATTCATGTTGACACGTCGACTGACTCAATAAGCTAGGCCATTAAATCGAAGCTAGTAAATAAACTGAAATGGTGGCTAATTGTCATGAAAATATTGCCGGTAGCAATAAACCTATTATTATTTTGCTACCTGTGCTTTTGTATCAGTATATTAATGAATAAATAATGAAAAATATGACTGGCTTGTTACGAAACCAAATATGTTATACATATCCATAATACAACCGAAGAATTATACATTTTAACTAAAGTATGTCGAACTACAATCATTATTTTTTGAATAAGTAACCTGTAATTTAGCATTTAATCGGATTTTTTTAATATTCGTTTCGGTTTTTACATTCAATTTGTTAAAACTATCTAGTTACGTAAGAATATTTTGCAGTCGGATAAATATACATTCATTCATACATTCTCTGTGTTAAAATAATGGAGCGCTATTTTTATTAATATTAATAGCTTTTATTTATTTAACAATAAAATTCAAAGTTAACCTGATAAGTTCTACTAATTCAAATGCCATATTGTGACACATTTTTGTAAGTTAGTAGTTGTCTTTAGTTTTAAAAACATATGAATGTTACTATAAACTGATTTCCAAATCAATTTATGGAACATTCATTTAGTTCGTCTTTAGGGTATCGACTTATTGCTAACTTCTCTTCCATAAACCGGTCTGGAATTGTGCATAAGTATGTATTTTTCTTGAAATTTCTTATAAACTTTAATATCCTCGTACAAGAAACATATCATATTAATATTGAATGTAAGCTTACAATAATCTTCCTAGTATTGTGCCTATAATTTACTTAATTTACTTTGCAAACGCTGAAGTTTGAATTATAATGATACAAAATGCCAACCTAGTGATAGGTATACATTTTTTTTTAATTTGTCTGCAAGCCATCGTACGTTAAATCAATCGCTTGCTTTCTAACTTTTTTTCTCATCCTTCATTGAAAAAAAATCCCATGTATTGTTTCAGCAAGGAAAGGAATTTGCGTTTTCCTGTCTGTTTAATGTTATGTATATTGACGACTTTAATAACAATACGTTATTGCTAAGTCGGGTGTCTATTTTTCTCTGGGTAGCGTTCCGATGTTCTTTTATGATCGAAGAAGCCACAACAATATTTTCCCGCTACTTGACTTGCGAAATGGGAAAAATTGCCGTTTGTTAGTCGAACAATGATTGCCAACTGTCAACTATTAATATCTTCTCTTCCAAGAAATCCTCATTCTTCGATATTGTTGTCTGAGTCTTGTGGTTTATCGACAGAATTAAATTTATATTCAGCATCCCCCACAATGGGACAGTTACCTTTATTATCTTTATGACGTTTGAGTAGTCACAAATAGTAGTAAACATTTGCACAAATATATATGGGGTGTCAGATTTCCCCATAATATTTTGTCGTCAATCTTTGGCTATTAAAAAGTAATAGAATAAATTTAACTCAATTTGCATAGATAATGATGTAAGTTCCTAGATAAAATTGATTGAGTAGAGATGGCAAATCGAACCGTTGTTGTCGTGTTTGATTTCTATCGGCAGTCGAGTCGTTAATGCCTCGGGCGATACCAGTTCTAAGGAGGCTCGCAAAAAAGGCTGAGAGTTTGTTCATCGTATCGGCCGATTGGCGTGTTGAAATACGGTACATTTCTCTCCCGGTCTCTCATTCTGCTCATGACGGAGGGCGGTGGTGGTGGCAGTCGGTAATCTCCATCCAGTGGCTGTAGAGCCGATCCACACCCCGCATTGCCTTATGCGGCTTTGTATCACGAGCGCAGGAAGTTGGTTCAACTTTCGCTGATCGGCAGACAGAGTGGAAGCTCTTTTGTCTGCTTCCGGTGACTTTTTATTCGCCATTCGGAAATTTGCGAGCGGCTCCCTGTTGGAGGTGGGAAGGTATCTACCTACCTGAGTTGCAGCTGGCTCTCACCTGCGAAACTTAATCTTTGCTGTTGAATTTCTATTTGAGAATTGCGTCACCGTATAATAAAATTATTTGAAAAGATTCTAATTAATATCTTTATAAAATTAATTATCTTTTTCACCACTTTTTTTTTTAATACAATTCAACCTACCGGTTTCAACAGTACATTGTCATCATCGGGGTTTATTTTAAATCAAAAACATTAAAATAATTTCACCAAAAACTTCCACACACTCCATAAAAATTTAAATTTTTATGGAGTGTGTGGAAGTTTTTGGTAAAATTATTTTAATGTTTTTAATGTTTTTGATTTAAAATAAACCCTGATGATGACAATGTATTGTTGAAACCGGTAGGTTGAATTGTATTAATAAAAAAATGGTGAAAACAAAGTTAATTAATTTTGTAAAGATATTATAAAATGTACCACAAAGTATCTGCGGAAAACATTCAAGAGATTCTAATTAAGTTTACTGCGTATTTAAAATATGAAATATCATAATAAACCACTCAGTATTTAATTTATTTTAAACATTTTCCTTTTTTATGTGATGAAGTGATTCGCCAATATAGTTTATCCTATTTTCAGTAAATAAAAATGTCATTTTTTCAGATTTTCTGCGGGTATTGTATATAATATCACCAGCTAAATTATCAATATAAAATACGGTAGGTGTGTCTCCAGAGTGCATTATTAACTATTTAGGTAGGATATGAAGAAACCTAGAAGCTTGCACATATTGTACTACCGGTGCCGCCTAATGAGTATTTACGCCAATAATTACATTGCCAATACAACTAATACAGTAAAGACAGTAGATCATAAACATCCTGGACTGTACTCTAGATAAGTAAGACATACATAAAGTATTGTAAATTTCAATTATAATAATAATACTTCATATTTATAACTTATAAATAAATCATACTCTCCATTATACTTTCTCTTATAACAGCGTAGTAACAAATTATTGATAACACGTTCATTCTTATTAAAAAAAAAATACAATCAAAAGAGAGAATGATTGCAATGTTTTATCTAGGAAATAACGTCAGGTAATAATAATTATAAATGATTTAAATTAAGGAAATGTCAGAATGGGTTCAATAAAACAGTGATATCGCCGATACGAGCGATGAACAGTATAAACCGAGCGTATGATACAGTCACAAGCTGGTCAATGGCCAGTTGGTTTGTGAGTTGCCAGTCCAGTTGGAACAACTTACCCAGAAGCAACGTATAACGTATAATACCGCGGCATGTCCGTCTGCTGTACCGATGTACTACAATATTATGTAGGTAGGCTCGTCTGGCTAACGAAATCGAAAGTCTTTCTCCACCGCCACACGCCACGAAGTCTGCGATGTTGTAGCAAAAAAGGTACAACGATGTAAAAACTTTATGAATATTTAAAATTCAATTTCTCCTGATTTTTTATGACAAATATGAATACGTTCGTGTGTACCTCATTACCAGTCGCAGGTATTAAATGAGTCAATTAAGGTACCTTCGACTAATTCAAGATAATTTATGTCAATAACATCACTAACGGTGCATTAATTATTTGGGTCGTCTTGTTATCTGTATCTTGAAGACTTTTGTGTTATTTTTTTTTTAAATAATAGTTTAAATTTATCAAAAATTAATGCACTTGTCGTGTTAAAAGCGTCGCGTCAATTTTCTTATCGATAATTCGTTCGTTTATCCCTTCGAGACTGATTTGAAACTGGTGTTCATTTTGGGTCAGGGTTTTATTTCCTCGGTTCATGTTATTCAAAACATCTTACGAATAACTTATTTATACTACTCGTAAGTTGCTTACCAATTAATAATTTACCTACCATTAAAATGTTAATAGTTTATATCCTACTCCGCACTTATTTAGTGGGTACCTGTTTGACTAGGTCAGCTATTGCATCGTATTGGCGTAAAATATTTATTTAAATAACATAATATTGAACATTACGGCAATTCCTAATTACGATTCGCTACACTTTACTCTTGACACCAATACTTCCTGTGTAGGCCACTTAGCGAGTCGAAAATTTTGAAACAAACAGAATCGAGAGCCATTGCTCTTGTGATAATTATTTATTCATACAGTCTCTAACGAAAGTAGGTCTGGTAGTCACATATGCACGAGAACATTCATAATTACTTGTATTATATTTCTCGTATTTGCTGTGTTTTATTGTCGAATTATCAAATTTTGTTGCTATGACGGCGCACAGCGTGTAGGCGATAATATATTTTTATTATACATCATTTTTATGCGTCATGTAAGGGCTTTTAAATTCAGGCATTTTTAGTAATTTGCATAATTAAAATCATACATTATGATTGCGCTCTGCGGTCTGCTAAATTCGTCGATAAGAATAAACCTTTTTAGTATCAAAGACACCGCCTTGAATATCAAAAACATGAATGACTGTTTACCATTTGACAATAATCATCTTGAATGTTAATGATACTTATCAAAACATTATTAACAGTCGTGTACTCCGTTGCATTTGTGTATATTTAGGTTTATTATCTCCAAGTGCTTAGCTATTTATTATGTTTTGAATAGAAGAGCCATATTGGTGTTGTTATTGCCACTAATGTTAGAGATATTTGATCATTGAAAGAGGAGAAAGTATTTGTATTTCCATTCAATCTTACGTGACGATCAATTGTTTTGTTTTTTGTCATCTGAACGCACTCGCCTCGTAATAAGCCGTTGATGCACCTCGACTGTCGCATCTTGTCAAGTCGGAACAATTGGATTTCTTCACTTTCACGAATTAACTGACGCACCTAGAATGACTGAAATATTTTTATGACCTGAGAAAATGAGAATTTTATTTTCCATTGTATTATTATATTATAATTAGTTCGGTTCTATTACGAACAAAGTGTGAAAGTGTTTACCGGTATTTATTTCACTTATGGTAGTGTATAGTTTTTTGTGCTGGTTTACTATTAGAAATGGATGTCAATAGTTATCAATGTTAACCTCCATTTTATATCAAATCAGATAACAACGTTTGGTATGGCTAATGCTAACTTTGGTTTAAGGCAAATAAATTATCCGCCTTGAAATATATAATAAAATTAAAATAACGAAAGTGATAAATGATTCTTAAATTTTACATTTTCGTTACTTTTTCTTTTGTAGACAAGTTTTTATGCATGCAGAAACGTTAGCTAATTTGCTGATTGTGAATTCTCCAGCATTATTTCTCTTAATCAACTTTATTGTAAGACACTCCTTTATTTATTGTTTATTCATAATTTTCACGATAACAATAATAGCAAAACGTTGAATGTAGGGATAAATGAACTCTTTACGGTCAATTATTGTTATTATTCATCGATATCACTGAATTAATTTCATTCATAGAAAATACTATACATAAATAATGAAGTAAATAACAGAATCATAACTTTAATTAATTATTCATTCAGTCGTTCTTTAAATCTTGTCATAACTTTTTCTTTTATAACGCGATGCGTCTAGCTTAATTTTGTGCGGAATGTTGAATTGCCAAACCTGTAAATTTATGGTATTATAGTTTTAGTTTAGCACTAAAGCGTCTCCTGAAATATATCTAGTCAAGTCCTGTAATGAACCATGGGCGTACCTGTTTAACATACAAATTTTGATCCCAGCAATGGTATTCAATATCCGAGTGATTTAACTCTGGCATCAGCATGACGCAAGCCCGATCACCGATTTAACTCTGGCATCAGCATGACGCAAGCCCGATCACCGATTTAACTCTGGCATCAGCATGACGCAAGCCCGATCACCGATTTAACTCTGGCATCAGCATGACGCAAGCCCGATCACCGATTTAACTCTGGCATCAGCATGACGCAAGCCCGATCACCGATTTAACTCTGGCATCAGCATGACGCAAGCCCGATCACCGATTTAACTCTGGCATCAGCATGACGCAAGCCCGATCACCGATTTAACTCTGGCATCAGCATGACGCAAGCCCGATCACCGATTTAACTCTGGCATCAGCATGACGCAAGCCCGATCACCGATTTAACTCTGGCATCAGCATGACGCAAGCCCGATCACCGATTTAACTCTGGCATCAGCATGACGCAAGCCCGATCACCGATTTAACTCTGGCATCAGCATGACGCAAGCCCGATCACCGATTTAACTCTGGCATCAGCATGACGCAAGCCCGATCACCGATTTAACTCTGGCATCAGCATGACGCAAGCCCGATCACCGAGGAGTATATTGACCCCGTGAGCATTTGATGCTATTTTCAAATCACATTATTATCCTGTTCTAAACACCAACGGTCTTTTTCAAATTATTCAAATTCTCCATTGCTCTTCGAATTGATATGCAAATGTCCTCAAAAATGTATATAATATTTTCTACTCACACTAAACCATGTAAGATTTCAGACCACCTGATGGGATTTGCTTTTTAATAGGATATTTGTGTTTTTGTTTACGAGTTGCGCTAAAATAATAGAGATATAAACATTTGTTAAGTTTTAAAATCACTTAAGACGTAGACTTTATTACAATAAAGGCGCGCTTTGTATTAATACTTCAAGGTTGCCAATCAAAGGAATGTTAAACAACAATTTGCCGTTTAGATATTATGTATTAGATAAACAATATTTCACTTACGAAATATTGTACAGGAGTAGGGTAGTGAAGGTATGTATTAGTCTGTGGGTATCAAATAATAATATATGCATAATGATCAAACTAGGTACCAACTAACCATTGATATAGCTGACTTAGCTGACTTTGCTCATATAATATAAATTATTGATAACCCAATAGTAGCAGTTTCGATAGATTTTAATTAAGACCACAAAATATGTTGTTACTATACAGTATTATTGTCTGATGTTAAATCCGTCTGTCGAGTCAAACTATAACCCGACAACCTTTCGACTCTAACCGTTACAGTGTTAAGATTTAAAATCCATTTGATCAAGAATAATATTTGCATCCTTATAAAAAAATAACATATCATCACCGGAACTACGAATCAATGTAATGTAACCTTTCAGGAGACAGAAAAAGAGCTTTTTATTTAGGGAAATGCGTCAATCTTTTTGAAATACGTTTATGGAAAAACACAAAGGCTCTCCTGTACATTAAAAAAAGGTTTTTACTCCTATGTTTTGGATAGCATATATCTCCTATCAATTAAGTATGCCCAACGTTATTTTATTTTTCATAAAATGATTCATACACTTACATAATTCACAAATTGCGGATATATTAATAAGATATACCTTGCATTGCATTTAAGAAAACTGTTCAAATTTGATTGATATAAGAGACACGTATTCTTACTGCTTTGAAAGTTTAAAGTACAAAGCGGAAAATTTCCAGTCGGGTGTTGACTCCTTTTCTTAAACCCCAAAATATTCATTGACGTCTTTACGTATACTTAATATTTTCGGTGACGATCTGTGTAACTAGCTGTCATGTTTTAGATCAATCGGATTAATAATTATTTTGCTCCAAAGAATCTATGTAAAAGTCAACTGGTCATTGCATATTCCCGTATATTGAATTTTCAATATATGACATAACATAACACAATTTTCACATTGATGAAATAATTCAAACATCTGCTGTCGACGTTTGTATTGCTAAACCAATGGAATCTATGTATTTGATAAAATTGATCTGTGCTCATGATAATGATTTCTTACAACATAAATGTTTTATTTGACGCTTATGTTTTGGGTGCGTTTAGGACCTCCACACGGAATAGCTCAAAAATAGTTAATATAAATGCAGCTGTTTGATTTTGACATCCTCATACTGTAAATTCTAAAACTACCGCTTACGAATTTCTCCCGAAGTTCATTCTAATTCTTAGATAAAGGAATCTAGTTATTCAAGTAACCCTTCAACCTTGAATTAGGTTCTCGACACAAATGATTACCCTTTCATTCTCGCAGCTTGTTCCTTGTTCTCAGACCCCTTAATAGCTGGACTCGGCTCTCACGGTGCGTCGCTAACTAGCTATCCAGAGAAAGGAATCACTGAAGCGTGGCGAGTAATAGATTTAGCTATAGTCCATTTACGTCACCTTGCTAATGATGAAGTATGGTAACAAGGACTAAAGACTGGACTTAACATGGGTTTGATGGTGTTTATATCTATATTTCAAACAAAATGCAGCGGTACCCTATTATTCGCATGAGTTCTAGAAATTTTGCTCTCAGATTTGCGGCAGTTACTCTTCAATAATTAGCAGTACGCAAGTTGATCCTTAGACTTCATGTGTATTTTGTTGCATTGCTTTTTAATGATAAGAGTCGGACACCCGGGGTGTATGTATGTATGTGTAAGAGGCGAAGCGTGTAGGTATGCAAACATAGAATTGTTTAGTGTTCTATCCTCTTTCCTTCAAGGAAGCTGTAAGATGGTTAAAAAAAAATAAGTGCAACGGACTGTAATGGCCAATGGCGTATGTAGATCTGAGGGTTGTGACGAGAAGAGATGTTATTATTTGGGAGATGCTTGAGAATCTTTGCATAAGAAAGCTATGTTTGTCTTTATTTTATTTTATTCTTTTTTTAAATCCACAGCCATTATCATTGGTTAAAATTTCAATATTAGGAAACCATTTTTCCACCATGCTTTGCGAGGTAGATAGTATGACATGAATATATTTCAGTCATTTCTGCTATAGATTTTTTTCGTCTGGTTGGCCTCAATCAAAATTATTACAACATAACGGTTTTATATTTAATAGTAATGATTGTGTTATGTACAGGACCGGTTACCAGTTTGACTCGGGTCAATCATTACTCCAAACCGCGGATGCGTTTGGAAATCCTTAATATATTTACATCTCGGGTCGGCCGCTATGTCGCTTGGATCGCGTAATGAGTTATGTAATGGATGGTTGGATGGAACCTATCCGAGCGCAGTATGTAGGTGGGTTTGGTACTTGATATCTGGCCGATTTGCGGTGTTATGTGTTACTCGATACTGCGCGGTTACTCACTAGGTGTAGGTGTACAATTCCAATACAGGTGCTCTACTGCACTCCAAGGTTATAGAAGGTCGCGTTCACCATTAAATGGGGATCGTATACTTGATTCTTCCAAATTGATGTCTTTTATTTTACCCATATTGCGACAACATTTTTTTTCAATGTTTTGAGGTTAAAACTTAAGAATATTATCCAAATGAACCTGGTAAATTTTGCCGTAAAAGTTTATCGAAAGGGCATTTCCACTAACAATGAATAAGTACCTACCTATTTTCATTCTATAAATAAATTATGACCTTAATGGCATTTCTTCCGTAATCCTGTATTTTCTCATATTTTCAATATTAACTTAAATGTGTAATAAATATGATATCGTAACTTAAATGTACGTAAAATACAGCATGCGACACGTAAACTGTTACTAAATATACTTCATACATTTTTAAATAATTAAATTCTTTACCTCCAGAAAGAAATCTGATTTTGTTCATTAGGCTGTCGCTTTGTGGTAATATCTATCGAATGTTACTTTAAATTTCTCCACCACTTTTTCTTAAAATCTATTTTTTACGTGTTTCGATGCATTCCGCATCATTTTCAAGCACCTTATTGTTGGTGAATCTTTCGAAACACGTGTCACGATAAATTTCAAGAGATAGTATGAACAAGTGAAATATAAACTTAAATTTTGAGTGAAAATGCAGAACTTTCAATTCTCCAAGTAAAATTAGGAACTCGACCATTTCCACTCCAAGCAGTATAGTCATCGAAATGAGAATAAAAATAGTACGTTTTCGTTTATGTTGTTGTTTACATTATATTATAATCATAGACACGCATACCCGAATTAATTTATAGCCTAATAAAGAATAAAGTAGTATTTTGTTCGTTCAGGTTAGAAACAATGAAGTGAAGATTATCATGAGGTACACAATCGAATCACGATATAAAGTTGTCATTTCATCTTCTGACCGCAAGAAGTAATGTATCTTGTACCACCTGTACAGGTCTCAGAAGCCTTGAATAGATATTCAAGGTTTAGACAAGCTTTACTACGAGTACGTTGCGTTATTGTTGGGTGAACATTTATTATTGACAGTTACTCACGAATTAAATATCTAAATCTAAAACATGTATGTGAATATTTATGGAAATTTGGATAAAATTGAGGATTAATCTAACTTTTCCAGGATAGAAGCATGTATCATTTTTGCTGTTTGTGGGATTCGTAATATACGTCACCAGCTCCACATTTCGACGATAGACAGATAATCTGTGTACTGATTAAATATATTTTTTTAAATATTTTATTATTAATATTTAAAGCATTTTTTTGTGGTAAGTGATTTTTACTTTTATATATTTTTTACAAAAATGTTACGAATATGTATGTAACCACTCACCGAGATTTTTTGTCTTCCGGCTTCGAGACGTACCGTCTCTTCGTCAAAAGTCTCTTAGACAAAAATGCTCGGTGAGTGGTTATATACTAATATTACTAACATTTTTGTAAAAAAATATAAAAGTAAATATATTTTTTATATTATATTGTTATACTCGTATACCTACATGGCCGGGTCAGGAGTCGAAATAATCGTCGGGTATATATGAGGAGATGCATGAATGTGGAAGAGGCGAATAATGTTAGCAAAGTCAGGGTGGTATGGCGTTCGATTCTCTCTGCCTACCCCTGTAGTAAAACGGCGTGATGGTTAGTAAGTTAGTTATATACACGTAAGAGCGCTTGTGCACTACACGGAATTTTACTGTCCGGCAGTCCGGTTAGCATGAAAAAACGGATGATTGGCTTATGCTTTTATCCGTCCTTCTTCGGATCGGTGCGGGATCACGGTACGCGTGAATTTGATCACGCTAAACTGTCGTATTTGCTTTTATTTAAAAAAACCGGACTGCCGGACTGTAAAATTCCGTGTAGTGCACAAGCGCCCTAATACATCGTCCAGCCCCGTTCGTTTCTCGCCTATCCCTGCGGCAAGTGCGAGGCCCTCAAATGTCTTGTTTACGAGACAAATGCCTGTAAGATTGTGTAACGAGATGTAACCGTATGATTGTGAGCTGCTCGTGCCCGATGTTGAGTGTCCCGTCTGCCCATGTGCCCAGTCGCCCAGTGCTATGCCAGTTAGGCACTGTACATTCGCGGCAAGTTGAGTAGCCGAGTGTGGGCCGTGGGCTCGCTAGTTAAATTATGTGGCGAAACTCGTTTCGAGTACGAAACTGTTTACATAAATATGATATTGTGAAAACGTTTTGTATTTTCCTCGAAGCCTATTTTTTGTTGTTTTGCCTGTTGGAATGCTTTGGAATACGTCACCGCCTTACTAACTTGTCAATTTATTTCAAATATTTATGGTAACTGCTGGTCACTGATACCAAATAGTCATATTGTACGAGTATAATACTGACGTCAATTCTTTAGAATCCTAAGTAATTTGATAATGTTCTTAGGCTTGATTTTCTTGCTGTACCAAATAAGAAATTGTACCACGTAAAAGTAATGCTACAAAAAAATTCAGCTGAAATCTTCAAAGTACAAAAAAATACATATTTTGAAAACTAAATTTAAAATTCATACCACGTACCTAATAATAAAAATATACACTTCTATTATCGTAAAATATAGATGTAATTTAAAAGATGATTAATTTAAATCTGGTATACGAAGCACTGAATTTGATCGTTGCAGTGTTATGCTGATCGGTAATGATTTAAGGGAGTATTCTACTGGGTAATTCTCCTCGGAATAATGTTAATAGTTTCATTTAAATAAATAAAATAAAAATTGTAGACGTGTTTTTTTAATATTGACATTATTGCTGATTGGGTCCAATATTTCATCCGCACTTACTAAACTTGATAACCTCTACACTAGGCAAACAAAGGAATGCTTGTATAATCGATAACAAGTAATATTTGTAATGTTGAATGGAGTGAAAATTCTATTTGATAGTCGGGAAAGTTGCCATGCACTTGTTTAATTCTATTCATAATACATCAGTGTAGATGAAATAACATGCAGTATCTCAAACCTTCTACACCTACCCTCAAGCTGTCGGTTTGTGAAGTCACCTGACTTGTCCCTGAAACTTGATGGATCCTGCTTAACTTATTTTCAGATATTTAAAATCTATGGACAATGTTTTACACTTGTTTTTTTTCGGATGAAAGAGCGGCATTACAATAATATAATTTATCCGATCTTTACTGATTTCTTCCTTTCCAGGCTTCCATTGATGTTAATTATGATTCATAACAGCATAATAATCTACATATTTTTATGAATAAGCACGCTATAGTATTGTTTTGTGTCAAAAAAATGTTTTTAGTTTTTATTTTTGATATGTGTTTTTATACTAATTCCATTGTAATCCATGTTTGGCAAAATACAATATATCTAGGATAATAATATATCTAGGATAATAATATAGAACATAGACAGAGTATTATAAAATATTTATAGAAAAAAAAAATGACATGTCATCTTTTGCCATAGTACCTACCACAGTTATTACTAATTGATGAACTGCGTGACGGAAAATATGTCGGAAAATATTTGTGACTAGTTTGCCCAGACCTGTCTATGGTCATTTTGATTGATGTAATTCCCGTTGCACTGAATGCTGACGTGACCGCAGGATCATGTGCCGAAGGAATGATAAGAACGGTGATTGACTCCAGGAATGTTAATGTCTGGTAGCTAAGCGCAATCCATACATATCCATGCATATCGCTTGCGCCCTGAACCATGCAGCATGGTATATGAACGGTTTTGTCATATTTTTGTAAATATGGCGTTAGGTACGTAAATTTATTTTAAAAAAAAAACAATACTTTCCGTTTACAATTCCGCGTACACACGAAACGAATTTTAAATTTAAATTTATTTGCATAATTCGTTATAAAATGGCATTGAAAAATAATTCAATATAATTTCCTCGAAGAAATGTAGGGCAACTTCTGAAGAAAAAAACAGTTTCTTACATTATTGATTTAAATGTTTTGAAAGCGAAAGGCTGCATTTCTTCCGTATAATTTATTTATTTATTGAAAATTCAAAACGATATTCGATTATATTATTTATTTTTTAGCGACTGACACCTGTTTCGCATTCATAACGCCCATCGGGCGCTTGTCCACTACCGGAATTTTACCGCCCGGCAGTCCGGTTTTGAAAAATGAAAGCGACTGCGACAGTTTGGCGTGATCGAATTTACGCGCAACGTGTTCGCGCATTGATCAAGGCTCCGATCCGAAGAAAGATGGACAAAAGCACAAGCCAATCCAAGCGTTGTTTTAATACGCTAACGGACGGTAAAAATCCGTGTAGTGGACAAATGCCTATACGGCATACGGTGTTTGAAAATGATGCGGAACGCATCAAAACACGTATCACAATATATTTTTTAAGAAATAATGGTATTTACTAATTAACCTTTCCAGGAGTACAATAATTGATGTCCGACTTTCTCTGGGGAGTGGGTTTTTTTACATTAAATATGTATTTTTTAAAATCTTTGTATTATGAAAATAGAAATCATGTAAAAATAATTTAAATAAAAAATGAAGCTCACCATCTCTAAGTTTTATTTTATGATAAAGTTAAATACAAATATCCACTGATGTACATCATACCAACTGACAGATAGACTTCGACGTTCGATACTCCTTCGAGGAAAATTCACACCGACATTCATTTACGTCCATACTCCCGGAAAGGTTAAAACTTAAATTGAAAATGTATATATTTGATTAGAAAGTGACTACCGAAACAATGAATGAAAATAACCGATATTTTGTTGTCCTTCCAGGTACACTAAACTACTACTGCAATATCCTGGGCATATGGAGCCAGAGGAGCGTGTCCGTGAGGGACGGCTGCCTGCTGGTGTACGGCGCCGAGGGCGGGCGGCCGCTCGCGCCGGCGCGCGCCTACGCCAGCCTGGGCCGGCGCGCGGTGGCCGGCCCGTGGCCGCGCGCGCCGCTGCATCACACGCGCTCCGACTCCTCGGGCGCGCAGTCGCTGGGGCGCGCGCGCGGCGCCGCGCTGGCCGGCCTCGAGCTGCGCCTGCCGCTGCGCCACCTCAACCTCATGCCCAGCTCCCTGGCCCCGCGCGCCTTCAGCCTCAGCTACCGCCAGCCCGGACCCGACAGCGAACCCGTTCTCGTCTTGCAGGTAAACTTTAACAACTGTCTAAACTGCAGAATCTTCTCTTTGTCTTCTTCTTCTTTTAGGACTAGGTCCTGTCATTCTCGGGTCGCTCCCGGGAGGTGGAAGACCAGCTATCCTTTCTCTTTGTGTTTGGACAAATTCCAAATATCAATCATTCATTTTTAATTTAGGTTTTACTTAGCAAATACCAGAATTTCTTAAAATCTACTGTGACACGTGTTTTGATGCATTCCGCATCATTTTCAAACGCCTTGTCACAGTAAATTTTAAGAAATAGTGGTATTTACTAAGTAAAACTTAAATTTATAATGTAATGGTATTTACTAAGTAAAACTTTAAAAAATGTATAGATTTTACCACAAAGTGACTGCTAAACCAATTAATGAAATCAGTAATTCAATTTATCTTCATTTTCATAAATTTCTCATAAAAATACCTAGTTTAGTAAGTTTATGCAGCTTTGGAATGTTGGTGCTATTGACGTTAAAACCAGTGCATATAGGTCTCACATCGGTCGGTTTCCCACTTCCAATATGAAACACGGAGACTGTAAACTAACATTCGCATAATGTAACATTCGCGGCGAGCATCCGAACATCGGATAGAGTACTCGGAACGAGCTCGGCTCGGTGTACTAATTATACGAATGCTCGCATCGTAACTTGTTACGTTACGACGAAATTACTCCGGTCAGTCCCCATTATTTAGCTAATTTAAGAAAAATAAGATAATACCCTAATTCAATAATTTTCTTTTCATTCCAGGCGCTGACCGAATTAGAATACGAACATTGGGTCAAAACCTTGGCAGTGGAGATAATGAAGCAAACTCCATTGGATGCTATAAGATTTTTAGATGTTTTAGGGATCGCCTCCATATCTACCCCTTCTACTAAATCTTCTCCGACAGTCACTCCTAACACATTACCCAGTAAAGTTTCCCAAATCTCAGAAAACAAACAGAAGAAAGATTTTAGAACACGAAGCGCTACGCAAAGCTCCGCTCCGAGGTGGGACAGGAGTCCCTCATCCGAAGGCAGTACTACCAGTGCGGACTTTGTTTCTCTTGATAAAAAAACAAAAAATGGTGAAACGATTGTGAGATCCAAGAAAGTGTTACTAGCCGGATCTCTGCCTCGGAGGAAGTTGTGCATGAGCGATGTTGAGAGTCAAAGCGATCGAGATGAATTGGATAGTGGAATGAGTCAGTCATTTCCTAAACAAAAACTGCCAGAAATTAAAAGTACCACAAGCAGAAAATCCCGAGAAAAAATGAGAAGGTCTCGAGATATCGGTGGAAATGGATCTTCATCGGAAGAGACTCGAACTATAGACGAAGGTATCGTACTAGAAGAAAGAGAATCTTCATCAGAAAGATCTTGTCGCAGAAGCCTATGGCCATCGGATCGTAGTGACTGTCTCGATAGTCCGCACAGTGTTTCCAGTTACTCCAGTTACGAACTGTGTGATAGTCCAGATGCTGTTGACTCTGTTGAAGAACCAACTTCTCAAAATGAAAGGATGTTTCTTAAACCTTCAAATGTCTCTCGTGAAATAGTCAAGAGTGCCACAGTCGACTCTGTTCCAGAAAGAATTTATAGTAAAAATGTGAATATTTCAGCCGGCCATAGTAACTTGCTTAAGAAGAAATGTGAGAAGAAAGCTGCCCTCGAAAAAATTGTACAAATGCTAAATGTTAACCATAATATTCAAGATGAAAATAGTGCTAAAAAATTAAAAGAGAATAATTCTTCAGAAGTCGACAAAAGTACCCGTCTGCACATGCCACTATACAGAGCTCAGCCATACAACGTTAGCTGTGCCCTTCTATCAAAATCTGAAGACTTGACAAAAAATGGTAAAATTGCACCTTCACAAATATCAAATCTCAAAAACGTACAGATTGCACGCGATACCCCTTCTATAATAATTGACAAAGTGCAATGTAAAAATTTGGCTGATAATAAAACAACTCAATTTTGGAGCAGAGCGAGGTCTTGCTCTCCGAGTAATAGTGGAACTTCTCCTTTGCGAGAAGGAAGAGGAGGTCGTGCACTTTCAGTCGGACAACCTACCGAACCTTTAACAGTTGAAACTTTGCGCGTACGATGCCAAGACACAGAAATCTATGTCCCTGTTAAGGACAAATTGGCTCTATTCGAGTCTCTGTGCCGTGCGGGACGCTTGGCGCGTAGCAGTGAGGAGCTAGCGGCTGAGCCCGAGGCAGGCGCAGCACCACGCGCTCGCTCCCTACACGACCTCACTAGGGAGCGCAGTCCTCACGTACCTGTCAGAGAAATGTGCAAATTCTTTGAAAAGTTTGGGAATTCTAATAAGGAACGCAGACCATCCAAATCCCAACCACCCCCGATAAGTTGTAGAAGGTTCAGTGAAAATTTACCTGAAATTAAAGCTCGTAGCCGGTTACCATATGTAGAAAAATGTGAAAGCAAAATTCCAGACAGAAGTACATGCGGATCAAAAATTTATAATACCAATAAATTTTACAATATTTATAATTATAATATTAATCCAGATTTTGGTAATATCAACGTTTCCAAACATAGAATTAATCCGAAAACAATAAATGATTTAATGAATTATAAAAATGAAGTGAAAGCGCCAAATATTAAAAGTTCTATTGATAAATTACCCGATAGTTCCCATTTGAATAATTCAGAACTTCGGGAGGCTTTTGATTACGGCGGATTCAAACAAATAAGATTAGGCAACAAAATCATTACTTATGTGTGATTTTAAGGATTTATAATATAAAAAGTTATTATTTACTTTTTAGAATTTTGTGATATATGTTATATAATATCAAGATCAAAACGATAGATTATTGTAGGTTTTTTTTTTAAAACTAAGTATATCAATATTATATTTGTTACTGTGTATAGGTTTTATATAATTGTTGCAAGTTTATTTTAATACAAATAATGGTAGCATAATGTAAATCTTTGAATAAATTAACTTTTTAAAATATTGTTTAACTGTGTTACCTATTTTATTATATCATTCTTTAATGTTTCTAGTTTGATGATTTAGTAATAGTGTATAGGTGTACCTTCTAGTTTTTTTATGAAAAAAGAAACATAAAAAAAATATATTTAATTAAATAGGTATATTTAGGTATAATGTAATAGGTTCATTCATATTTTGTCAAAATTTATATTGTTATACATATATAAAAACTGGTAAAATCAGTTTACCTAATTAATGTTACAAAATTATTTTTACCTTCTGGAAGTATTAATATTTTGAGTTTTGACAATGGCCTGATAATATGTAACTACTTCATTTGTTATTTAAATTTTAAAATGATAATTATTTATTTGTCCTTTTTGGAATTCATTTACATATTATGAAAACAGTGGAAGAAAGGTGCCATAAGTTTAGAATGTAGCGAACATGTCAACATATTTTGGAATAGTATTATTTAGATGATTTATGTATTATTTAACTTATCTTTGATATAAATTAGGCTCAATTTTTTTTGTGTATGTTAGAACCACTACAGATTGAAGTTTATAAAAAAATATGGTTTATTTTGCCATATAGCTACTAAAGTACAGTGGTGCATGTACAAAGAGACAAGTATATAGTTGATATTGTTTTGCATTCTACCATGATGTAAGTAGAAAATTTTCATAATGGACAACTTCTTTTCATTCAAAATAAGAATGTGATAACCTGAAACATCTCCACTCTTAGAAAAAATAAAACCGTACTTATAAATAATTGAAGGGTTCAGCAGTAATAACGGTAAGGGCTAAATTTAAAAATGGGGTTTTGCATATATATGTATATACTATGGTTACAGACCTTTTGGTACATATATTACTGTACATTCACTTTATGGAACAAAACATATATGGTTTATAATTTTTATAATGCATGTACATATATGTTTATAGAAATTAAATTTTCTTTTCTTATTATTATATTAATCTGAATATTTTTTTAACTCATACATTGCATTGGATACAACTGAAATATTTGGTTTCATTATTTTTATCTCAGTAGTGCATTTATCCTACTACATAAAAAATAACACATTTAAAAAATGGGATATCTTATCGATTGAAGAAAAAGGAATGTTAGTCACTAAGTCTAGTGGTATTAATTTGATTATCAATTTTTTTTACCGACTACAACTCTACATTGTTTTGTTAATATGAAAAATTGATTTAAAAATATCCTGGCTTTACATTATTGAAACATTATTATTTTATCATAGGCATATCAAAATTTAATTATTAATTATGATACTACACACACATTATACAGTAGAACCCCTTTCGTCTGATCTACCACTCCGGTTGATCCAACCGTACTCTAACTGTTATATTTTACTCGAAGCTACCTTCGATTTTTATATATTTTATTGCATTGCTCTTTTTTAATAATAGTAATAGCTTTTGCGCTGTTTATTGCAATGTTTTTAATGTAGAGAACAATACATAGTATTTTTTATTTCAAATCTATATTTTTCTCTATTTTATGATAATCCAACCTTTGTTACATTCTCCAGTCCCTAAGGTGACAGATTAGAGGAGTTCTACTGTACATACAATCTTTTGATGTGTACGACTAGATTATTTTCTCTTCTAATTTGTTTAAAATGCTCAATGTATGTATGTAAGTATGACAAAATAAAAGTTACCTTGTAGTCAAATAGAGGACAGTTGCAAGATCTACTTCCTATAAAAAAGTTATACCTAATTTAAGATATAAATAAAACTTATTAATAAACATGATATTCCTTTGTTATCCACATCATTATTATCTTAAATTTAATTTATCTGCGGTCAAAAATGGCCAAAAATCAATTGTGTAATGATTTACATATATTACTCACTTTTTATATGACTTGGGCCTGTTACATCATTTCTGCCAATATACTTATAAGTTAGACCCTCTCATAAAAATGCGATAGAGTAATATTATTAAGATAAATTCATGTTTGTTCTGATCAGGTCTAATCAGGTCTGTTCATCAATAGTATAGTGTTTTCTTAATTGTAAATCAAAACAAGGTGATCATCATTGGCTTCAGATTACAGTTCAGAATAACATATTATTAGCAAATTCATATGTAAATCCACAGAACTTTTTCCATTTTATATGAAAAAAAAAACATAATGTCATTAGTAGACTGCCATCTACCTGGCAATCATCCTAAACAATCAACTGATGCAGATATGACTGCTAGCAGGTATTTGAAAATGCCTTAGCAAATACACGCTAAATTGACAATGACCCCTTGCAATCAAAGATGACTTTTAACAGATAGTTAATTTCCATCTATAAAAGTCAGGCAAAACAGTTGCGCAGTTGTCCACTATGATTTTGTAAAATTACACATATTAATATATTAAAGTATTCAATATTACATTTTATAAATCGCCGAAGGTAATGATGGAGTACCTTATACATATATTATACAAATATCTTTACTTCTAAACTGATTGACCAATATTTTTCAAAATGAACTCAATTGAGGTTTGATAAACTAAATATGTATGTATGTATGTAATGAAAGAAACAAGAAATGTGTTTTGATTTAAATGAATAAACATGTTATTATAAATTATTATTATCAGGCATGCATACATATGTATTATAATTACAATTTAAAAATTATTTTATAGATTTAATAATGTTTTCCCCTTTTAATCAATGTACATTTTAAATAAGATAAAAATGTTAATCTGGTCATGATATTCTAATATAATGTTGTTAATAATGTAAGTACCTATTTAATTAAATAATTAAAGACTGTACAGCTACAATATAATATATAAATAATAAATGTGCAAAAGAATAAACTATCATATTCAAAAGAAATTAATTTTTTACTTCATTTCCCCGAATATTTCTAGAATTATCAGTTGGGTTCTAATGTATTCAAGAGTAATAAGGCAATAACAACCATTTATTAAGAGTTAGTTTTATAAACATAAAATTTTCTTTAAACCCTGGTAACATTTAACGTAATTATCTTTTTCTTATTAAACTCTTTGGCAGCTTGTGCACTACACGGAATTTCACCATCCGGTAGTCCAGTTTTGAAAAATAAAAGAGACTACGGCAGTTTAGCGTGATCGGATTTATGCGCAACGTGTTCACCAGAGCACCAACCCGAATAAAGATGGACAAAAGCGCAAGCCAATTTGGATTGGGCCAATCAGCGTTTTATCACTCTAACTGAAGTGCCGGGTAGTAAAATTCCGTGTAGTGCACAAACGCCATATTTATATTTAAAAAAATATGTGTTTCTTCTAAATAAATATATGGTTTTGAATACTAAGGAGTCTTAAATTATAATAAAATAAAAAAATTGTGTACAGAGACATGTCTGGCCATTTTAAACTCTGCTTAATCTGAGTCTGATTAAAAAATAAATATTTAAAAAATATATATTATACAGTATTATGCTACAGAATGATTTTTAAAAAAAGTTTTGCCATGGGAAAACGCGTTTCATATAACGAACTTGGTCCTGAAACGAATTAAGTACGTTATGCAAGCATTGCTGCATTTGTTAATAAATATGAAAATACACCGTCACAGTTTTCATGGCGAATTGCATGCATTTCTAAGATATAAATGCATTGTTATATTCTGTATATCCCTCGTACGTTGGTATAAATGCGGATCCTCGGTTAATGGAAACGCTTGTAGCAGATGAAGTGTATAAATGCCTCAATTGTTCAGAAACTCACTCTACCATTAGAAAGTCATACAGACAAAAATATAAAACAAACATATATGGGTATTTATATGTACATTATATTGATTTTATCATGCTTTATTTAATTTTTAATGTTTAGTTGAGTTTTTTTATATTTTTTTATTATTAAAATTACCAATGATAATATACCTAACCCAATGAACTTAAATGCCTAAATGAAAGAAAGAACCCAATTTATGTCTTAAGATGAAAACAATTTAAAGGACGGATAAATTAAAGACTTGAATTCTTCATGTACCTGGGTTAATTAATTAATAAAACATGTTGGAAATGAAGAAAAACTTATGGCCAAGTGACCTTAACTAACTAGTATGATTTCACTCAACATTTAAATTCTAACACAGTTTTACTGACGGGTCACCATACAAAGAGCTGAAGATATGATCCATGATTGAAGCCTTAGGCGGCTTCCAGGGTTTGGTCCCGTAATCCAGGGACGGCCAGCTGGAAGACTGAGCGTTCGTTCAGTTGCAGGAAGCTATGGTTCCTTAGTGGACGACGGATGTCCTAGATATGGCGGCTCCTTCGCGTCCGCATGGTTGACACACGCATTGGCGGTGGAGGGAACTGGCATTCCTATATAGTGGGTAATGATGAAGGCGACATCTTCACGGCTGGAAGGCGGCCTTAGATGAAAACGTAATGCTGGCTACCTTGTGTCTTGCAGACACTAAATATAATGATCTAGAACAATGTTTCCCAACCTTATTTGTACCATGCCCCACTTCAACGATTCGAAATTCTCCACGCCCCCCACCCCCTATCAAATTTTTAATTACCAAAAAAAAAAAATTTAATAAAAAACGAACATATATAATACATACTATAATTATTTAATTTTCATAAATCAAAAATATGTACATAGGTATATTATATTACATTGCTACTGGAAAGAAAATAAGTGCGATCCTTGGGTTTGATGTGAGCTGCATGGAGTTTTTATATGGGGTACTAATTTGGACAATAATGCATCAAATATTAATGATTTGCGTATTTATTGCCCCCCAAGACATTCAAATTGGCCCCCGGTAAGGCGCACGCCCCACGTTGGGAAGAACTGATCTAGAAGTTTTCAATTCGTACTTTTAAAATCGCGGCATTACTTTCCGATATAACGAAAAGCTAGGTCCATAGTAAAATACCTCCTTATTTTATGGGAATGCTTTTTTTTCATGAATATTTTGGACACGAATTTACAGAATATGTATATCAAGTTGGCTAAAATCAACAAAAAATAATTTTAAGAACGTCACACTTTGAAAGGTAGATTTTGAACGTGCTCCGAACACAGGGACGTGCAATATTTATCTATGACTTTTTTGTTTGTCATGCTGGTCACTCACGACGAGGAAAATAGTAGATTTTGTTACATTTTCTCTGGTTTTGTAACGTTCAAGTACGAATTTTGGAAAGACGAAAGATTTCACTGCCAACCTGGCGATGTGACGCGAAATCGAATACCTACAGCGCCATCATTAGTATATGATATTTGTATATAAGCTTCGTTCGAGTCTGGCCGGGCGACCGTCATGAATTCATTGCACAAACTAATTTATATAATTCATTGTAAACGATAAATGACACGCCGGGTGATCTCGTGTTGAAAATAACTATTATGTATTGGAAATGTGAGTACTTCATTATTGGTAAGGCGTTTCCTCTCATTCCGCCGTTTGCTAAACAGCTGTCAAACAAATTACGCAAGAAATTTGTCTCGACTGCTGCTCAAATAAGCGCTAATTAGAAGAAATATGTATTCTATAACCTCCCGAATGACCCCATCAACAGCATTGCAGGTAATCAACTGTTTTTGTTGTTGTTTTTCATGCCTGAAAAACTGTGCAATCTTCTTTGTGTGAAATGTCATTCTGACAGTCCGTTGACAGCGAGTCTGTTTTTATTATCGTTTTTATGTTATATTTTAGGTAAAGTACGGACAACCGACTCTGAGCTGTCGGCAGAGCCACCTGGGAAATTTCGGAACATTGTCGGGATGGCAGAAGCCGAGTTTAAATATCCTTTAAAGAAAATACCCTGCGTGTCCAGCGCTCAAGAGGTGAACGATTAAATGTTATTTGAAGCCCACCTTTCATAAAGAGTTACACTAATCGCGCCATATCATCCGAGCATGGACTCGTAAGAAAGAAGCCAAACATAATTACAAGTACATTTATTGTCATATAATGTTGTTTATTGCAATATATGCATATAAAATAAGATTCAACAAACACAAAAGATGTCATTCAAAAATAACTACAGCACGTGGCGTATAGATTTTGAAATGGTTTTCCAGTTTTACTTATACAGTTACAAATGTCAATTTACTAGTGGGTGCAATGCTTGGCCATGTTTTGTTCACAAAGAAATAGGTATGGATGATAATTAATAAATAATATTGGATATATGATGTAAGAAGACCAGCCCGCCGAAGCTTGCAATCGCAATACCGGACTGGACTCTTGATGCTGACAAATTTTCAGCCCCCATCTGTGCTCCACGAGCAGTTTTATGATGAGGTTGGAACTCTTCATATCAGCCCCTCCGGGAAGCCTGCCACTGTATACCTTATAAGACCATCTCAGTGTATACTGGTGTCTGATATCCTCATAATCGGAGATCGCTCAGTGGGTCGTAATGCTCGCAATTATTTTTCAAACATAAAAACTAATTCTGTAACTTTGTTACCTTTTCAGACGATGCAAGATGCAACTATTGGCAAATGACTTGTCGCGGCAGAAGGGTTCCATTTCCCCCATTGTGTTGGCGCTTTGGACAGTTTCATTTCCTAGCGCTGGATCAGAATATATAAACTACAGAGGACGATTCGGCATTGTTTTATTTGGATGTGTAGCCAGTAATTACTGTTTTAGTGTTTGCAGATATGTATAGGCAGATAGATGATATAACCATGAAACGTGTGTTATTGCACAATTTTCTTGGGAGTTATTCATCGTGACTAATATATGTATACTCTCCCCCCTGAAAATAAACATATTATGCTCTTAAATATGTTTTTATTTTGTTCATTAATGACCGAGATCCTTGAAAAGTATCATCCTATCCCGCTCTCTGTGATCTTACAACATTGACCTTAATTTTTTACAGAAATGCAATCTAAAGTAACTAACTGACCATCACGCCGCTTCCGCAGGGATAGGCAGAGAGAATAGAACACCACACCACGCTACTCTTGTCTTTGTACACATTCT
Organism: Brachycentrus maculatus; assembly: GCF_059751285.1. Classification (NCBI taxonomy): domain Eukaryota; kingdom Metazoa; phylum Arthropoda; class Insecta; order Trichoptera; family Brachycentridae; genus Brachycentrus; species Brachycentrus maculatus. The sequence goes on along the minus strand of NW_028281075.1, from coordinate 1,943,308 downwards.
TCTTTACGCATCCCCTCACACATCCTCCTCCCAACCCTTATCCGCACCCCAAAGGTGCATAGGGCACTGCATTATATAGAAGCAGTGTTATCTTGATCGTTAAATACACGAAGGAAAGGTGATCAGCCTTTCGCTTCAGGTACCAGTCCAGGGTCATATTAAATATATATTTGACTGAAAAATCAATAATATTTATTGCGACCCTCTTGGGAATCAAACCCGGGACCTCCAGCATGGTAGCCTAGAGCGCTAACCGCTACACTATGGAGGCGGACCTCATACATACCCGCCGATTATTCGGATTCCTGAATTGACCACTTTCAATTATTTTAAATACTTGATCATGCCAAGTTTTGCCCGGTCATCCTCTGCTCATGTTCCCAACAAGATTCGCCTCATAAATTTCTTTTACAGTCCTTTCTTCACTCGTTCGTTTAGATCTTTTATAACTAACTAACTAACCATCACGCCGCTTCAGGCAGAGAGTATAGAACGCCACACCACTCTGTCTTTGCAAACATTCTTCGCCTCTTCCACGTTCATGCATCTCCTCATACATACCCGCCGATTACTACGACTCCCAACCTGACCACTTTCAACTATTTGGCATACCTGATCGTGCCATGTTTTTCTTGGTCTTTCTCGGCTCCTTTTCCCCATTACATTCGCCTCATAAATTTGTTTTACCGTTCTTTCCTCACTCATTCGTTCCACATGTCCAAACCATCTCAACGCACCTTTCTTAATTTTATTGATAATGGTTATCTCCGCTTTGCATTCCTTCCTTATTTCACTATTCGAACATCTATCATGCATCGTTTTGTCGCACATTCTTCTGAGAGATTGCATTTCGACTGCACTCAGTCTACTTTCATCCTTCTTTTGCCAACTCCATGTTTTACTTCCATACATTAGAGTTGGAACCAGGACTCCGTTGCGCACTGCCAGTTTAGCTTCCGCTGATAGGTTTTTATTTGCCATAACTGATATTATTAGAGGGTATTTCTTTTTCATCGACAATTTTAATGACTTCCTTTAATCTGACTCTATCGAATGCTTTAGTAAGACCTGCAAAGCAGAGGTAAGCTGTCTTATTGAACTCTCTTGCTTTTTTAACTATTTGTCTAACAACAAATATGTTGATATTATTTATGTCCGAGTTCACTCGGTTTCTCACCGTCACATATTTAGCATATTCTTCTGGTGACGGTGAGCTTCTGTATTTCAGATGGTTTTTCTTCGGCGAGTTCCTTGACTTCATCAGTACACCATTTTATCAATAATGATTATCTCAGCCCTGCATTCTTTCCTTCTTTCACCATTCGAACATCTATCATACATATTTTTGCCTCACATACAAATAATGTAAATAAAAATAAAAATAATAGCACAACCTGGCTGAACGGTGGAATACGCGTGAATAGCCAATAAATAAAAAAAAGACATTCATAACAACAGCAATGGGGGCGCGAGATAGAGACAGGCATGAATTAGAAAGAGATAGAAAGGCATTCGCCGGAGCTAGCGATTGAGTTTGGCTTAGTCCCCAGAACCAAAGATCAAAGACGAATATCTATTTACTTATATTTCTTCTTTTTTTATGGCTGTTCACGCTTCTAGCCAATGCGAGTTATTTTTTATTTATATATTATTATTTTACACTTTTTACAATTTTAAAAAAGATAATTGTTTGAGTTTTTATTATTTACAAAAAAAAAACTTCAATTTCATACTATTTCTGTGAGCCTAAGCGGCTCATTATTAGAAAGTGGTATCAAATTGTGGTAAAGTGGGTTCGAACCGAAAAACTTTGATTAAAAAATCCGAAACACTAACCACGGGACCACAACCCGATACGATTTGAATTCAAATGCAATTCGCCGCGCCGCACATAGGGGCAAGATGACTCGAAAACAACAAAAGCGCGGTCGTGCGGAACAGCTTTTGAAGATAGTTCTGAACGATGCAATCGCCGCACAATTGAAAATCTAGGGAACTCCACTCTACTTTCACAACTAGGTTATGCAACGACAATGAATCTGAAAGCTTCTGGATAGCCAGTTGCATCCAAATTATTAGCAGAAATAAAAATTATTGCAAACAAGTTTGGGAGGTTAATAAGGTTGAGATGTTAGTGGAAAATGGAATGCTAATGCTGGAGAGGTCTGAAAGGAAGCCGTCATTAACTCTAGAACACTACCCTCAACTTTATAGGCATGAATACTACCGTGGGGTACCTGAGTACCCCGTAGATATTTATGAGTTAGAAATAAAACTATAAATTTATCAATTAATTTCTTGTATTTACTCAAATGTACTATTACTTAGGCCTACAAACAAAACAAATTGAAATAATTTTTAAAATTTTTGTTTGCAAAGATTGCATATTTTTATTTGATGGGTGCACAAATATGACGACGACAAGAGGAGCACGCGGTCCTCGATTTCCTATCTTTTATATGCGGACAGAAGCAGCAGCGATCAGGTTTGGTATCTCGAGGGACTGGTTCAGCAATGTCCATTTCATTTTTTAAAATACCATGTATAGATTTCCTTATATCCCGGGGCAAACATGGCCATTGTAATTTTTCTTGCATATACGGTGTTATAAGAGATTTTGCCATTTCCTTAAAAAATAGACGTCTTTTCGGAATGAGTTTCTTGTCTGGACTTCTTGACATAGTATAAAAAATCCAGGAGTTTACTCCTACTGTATTTAAGAGGGTATAGAAAATACACAAAGGCTATCTTCTCGTTTTTTCTAGACGTAGAATACTTTTTACTCATCTGGTCAAAAACATCTACCCACATTTTATTTTATTATAAAATGCTATAATTTCTGGCAGTAGTACTTTATTTTCTTCATTGATACGATACCACGAATGTCATCTTCATCGCCACTATCAGCGTATTTGCAAGCAACAAGAGTGGAGTAGTGATTTTGAGAATTAACACCAGGCTCTTCTAAAAGCTAAAATCTTGAATGAGGTCATCCAGTTCATCATCTGAAGCACCTCTAGTATTCATCTCCTCATTATCCAAATCTTCTAAAAACACTGCTTTTTCACCATCAGTTCTAAGACGTCGATTTGATCTATGAGACAAATGACTAACAAAAACGTAGATTACTTGTCATGGAAAATAACAAACTTATAAACATTTGTAAAAAGAATAATAAAAACACGATTTTAAGTGATAATAAAAACATAATATACCTAATAAAAGAGTTAAATATTTATTTCAAGAATAATATTTAATAAAACTTACCAATAAATAACAAAGTTCAGCCGCCTTCGAATTTGAAAAAACTTTGACAACTACTACCGTGGGGTTCTAGAGTACCCCGGAACACCCGCCCACACGTCTGTACCTGCGCGACACTTCGATGGACAGTTCGTCGCAGTAACTAATAATTAGAGATTAGCTTGAATGGCGCAAGTGTGGATACGATATTTTTTTAAATACTGGGTTTTTAAAATCCTGTGGGGTACTCCAGTACCCATGGTAGCGTTTAAGAGTTAAACGGGTGCCCAATGAAATAAGATCTAGGTCTCCAATTAATGCCCTGCAAGTGCAGGCCTCTGACGCCCCCTCGGAATTATTAACTATCATTTTTTTAAATCAGAATATTATATTTTTTAGTCGAAAATTTTAAGATAAATTTATATGTCAAGTATTGTCTTCTTAATCCAATTCCATTTTCTACTAACATCTCAATCTCATCGACCTCCCCTAACAAACAAAATTAATTGAAAATCATTTGTAAATGTGTATGAAATATATTAAATAACTCACTAAACAAACCAACTTAATAATGAAACTAACCCCAATTACAGGAAAACAAACGATTTCAATTCAAATCGTATCGGGTTGTGGTCCCGTGGTTAGTGTTTCGGATTTTTTAATCAAAGTTTTTCGGTTCGAACCCACTTTACCACAATTTGATACCACTTTCTAATAATGAGCCGCTTAGGCTCACAGAAATAGTATGAAATTGAAGTTTTTTTTTGTAAATAATAAAAACTCAAACAATTATCTTTTTTAAAATTGTAAAAAGTGTAAAATAATAATATATAAATAAAAAATAACTCGCATTGGCTAGAAGCGTGAACAGCCATAAAAAAAGAAGAAATATAAGTAAATAGATATTCGTCTTTGATCTTTGGTTCTGGGGACTAAGCCAAACTCAATCGCTAGCTCCGGCGAATGCCTTTCTATCTCTTTCTAATTCATGCCTGTCTCTATCTCGCGCCCCCATTGCTGTTGTTATGAATGTCTTTTTTTTATTTATTGGCTATTCACGCGTATTCCACCGTTCAGCCAGGTTGTGCTATTATTTTTATTTTTATTTACATTATTTGTATGTGAGGCAAAAATATGTATGATAGATGTTCGAATGGTGAAAGAAGGAAAGAATGCAGGGCTGAGATAATCATTATTGATAAAATGGTGTACTGATGAAGTCAAGGAACTCGCCGAAGAAAAACCATCTGAAATACAGAAGCTCACCGTCACCAGAAGAATATGCTAAATATGTGACGGTGAGAAACCGAGTGAACTCGGACATAAATAATATCAACATATTTGTTGTTAGACAAATAGTTAAAAAAGCAAGAGAGTTCAATAAGACAGCTTACCTCTGCTTTGCAGGTCTTACTAAAGCATTCGATAGAGTCAGATTAAAGGAAGTCATTAAAATTGTCGATGAAAAAGAAATACCCTCTAATAATATCAGTTATGGCAAATAAAAACCTATCAGCGGAAGCTAAACTGGCAGTGCGCAACGGAGTCCTGGTTCCAACTCTAATGTATGGAAGTAAAACATGGAGTTGGCAAAAGAAGGATGAAAGTAGACTGAGTGCAGTCGAAATGCAATCTCTCAGAAGAATGTGCGACAAAACGATGCATGATAGATGTTCGAATAGTGAAATAAGGAAGGAATGCAAAGCGGAGATAACCATTATCAATAAAATTAAGAAAGGTGCGTTGAGATGGTTTGGACATGTGGAACGAATGAGTGAGGAAAGAACGGTAAAACAAATTTATGAGGCGAATGTAATGGGGAAAAGGAGCCGAGAAAGACCAAGAAAAACATGGCACGATCAGGTATGCCAAATAGTTGAAAGTGGTCAGGTTGGGAGTCGTAGTAATCGGCGGGTATGTATGAGGAGATGCATGAACGTGGAAGAGGCGAAGAATGTTTGCAAAGACAGAGTGGTGTGGCGTTCTATACTCTCTGCCTGAAGCGGCGTGATGGTTAGTTAGTTAGTTATAAAAGATCTAAACGAACGAGTGAAGAAAGGACTGTAAAAGAAATTTATGAGGCGAATCTTGTTGGGAACATGAGCAGAGGATGACCGGGCAAAACTTGGCATGATCAAGTATTTAAAATAATTGAAAGTGGTCAATTCAGGAATCCGAATAATCGGCGGGTATGTATGAGGTCCGCCTCCATAGTGTAGCGGTTAGCGCTCTAGGCTACCATGCTGGAGGTCCCGGGTTTGATTCCCAAGAGGGTCGCAATAAATATTATTGATTTTTCAGTCAAATATATATTTAATATGACCCTGGACTGGTACCTGAAGCGAAAGGCTGATCACCTTTCCTTCGTGTATTTAACGATCAAGATAACACTGCTTCTATATAATGCAGTGCCCTATGCACCTTTGGGGTGCGGATAAGGGTTGGGAGGAGGATGTGTGAGGGGATGCGTAAAGAAGAATGTGTACAAAGACAAGAGTAGCGTGGTGTGGTGTTCTATTCTCTCTGCCTATCCCTGCGGAAGCGGCGTGATGGTCAGTTAGTTACTTTAGATTGCATTTCTGTAAAAAATTAAGGTCAATGTTGTAAGATCACAGAGAGCGGGATAGGATGATACTTTTCAAGGATCTCGGTCATTAATGAACAAAATAAAAACATATTTAAGAGCATAATATGTTTATTTTCAGGGGGGAGAGTATACATATATTAGTCACGATGAATAACTCCCAAGAAAATTGTGCAATAACACACGTTTCATGGTTATATCATCTATCTGCCTATACATATCTGCAAACACTAAAACAGTAATTACTGGCTACACATCCAAATAAAACAATGCCGAATCGTCCTCTGTAGTTTATATATTCTGATCCAGCGCTAGGAAATGAAACTGTCCAAAGCGCCAACACAATGGGGGAAATGGAACCCTTCTGCCGCGACAAGTCATTTGCCAATAGTTGCATCTTGCATCGTCTGAAAAGGTAACAAAGTTACAGAATTAGTTTTTATGTTTGAAAAATAATTGCGAGCATTACGACCCACTGAGCGATCTCCGATTATGAGGATATCAGACACCAGTATACACTGAGATGGTCTTATAAGGTATACAGTGGCAGGCTTCCCGGAGGGGCTGATATGAAGAGTTCCAACCTCATCATAAAACTGCTCGTGGAGCACAGATGGGGGCTGAAAATTTGTCAGCATCAAGAGTCCAGTCCGGTATTGCGATTGCAAGCTTCGGCGGGCTGGTCTTCTTACATCATATATCCAATATTATTTATTAATTATCATCCATACCTATTTCTTTGTGAACAAAACATGGCCAAGCATTGCACCCACTAGTAAATTGACATTTGTAACTGTATAAGTAAAACTGGAAAACCATTTCAAAATCTATACGCCACGTGCTGTAGTTATTTTTGAATGACATCTTTTGTGTTTGTTGAATCTTATTTTATATGCATATATTGCAATAAACAACATTATATGACAATAAATGTACTTGTAATTATGTTTGGCTTCTTTCTTACGAGTCCATGCTCGGATGATATGGCGCGATTAGTGTAACTCTTTATGAAAGGTGGGCTTCAAATAACATTTAATCGTTCACCTCTTGAGCGCTGGACACGCAGGGTATTTTCTTTAAAGGATATTTAAACTCGGCTTCTGCCATCCCGACAATGTTCCGAAATTTCCCAGGTGGCTCTGCCGACAGCTCAGAGTCGGTTGTCCGTACTTTACCTAAAATATAACATAAAAACGATAATAAAAACAGACTCGCTGTCAACGGACTGTCAGAATGACATTTCACACAAAGAAGATTGCACAGTTTTTCAGGCATGAAAAACAACAACAAAAACAGTTGATTACCTGCAATGCTGTTGATGGGGTCATTCGGGAGGTTATAGAATACATATTTCTTCTAATTAGCGCTTATTTGAGCAGCAGTCGAGACAAATTTCTTGCGTAATTTGTTTGACAGCTGTTTAGCAAACGGCGGAATGAGAGGAAACGCCTTACCAATAATGAAGTACTCACATTTCCAATACATAATAGTTATTTTCAACACGAGATCACCCGGCGTGTCATTTATCGTTTACAATGAATTATATAAATTAGTTTGTGCAATGAATTCATGACGGTCGCCCGGCCAGACTCGAACGAAGCTTATATACAAATATCATATACTAATGATGGCGCTGTAGGTATTCGATTTCGCGTCACATCGCCAGGTTGGCAGTGAAATCTTTCGTCTTTCCAAAATTCGTACTTGAACGTTACAAAACCAGAGAAAATGTAACAAAATCTACTATTTTCCTCGTCGTGAGTGACCAGCATCAAAAAAGTGTGTAAAGAAGCGAGATAAGTGATCGAGCCGAAAAGTACAAAACGGAAGCGGCATTATGTATTTATAAATCTATTTTGTTTTAAATACTTGTATGTATTTATTAGTCTAGTTTCGACGTGTTTTTTCTTTTTCACATTTAACTTTTGCGGTTTTTTAAAAATCTCTTTGTTGGTGTTGGCTAAACCAATAATAACGAAGAATTATACATTTTATTATTGACTTGAAAGAATACGTGAAATCAACTACCAGGGTAATAAGCATAGTTCAAAATATTTCTTTACAATTATACATAAAAATATACATTTGTTTAAAGAGAAGTTTGGTTATATTTTTATAAATATAAAGTAATATTTTCGCGGTATGGGAGACATGCTGAAAACACTTCGCGAGAGGTCTAAAAAAAGAAAGAAACTTTTGGTTCAGACGGCAAGTATATTTTCCTCATCTACGGCGAAATATATTCAGTGGGTTGAATATTAATATCAACCTCTCTTACTTGTACTATTGTAAGCTATAAATCAACAAATTTTAGTTTAAAAAAATGCATTTCATTATACCTCAATCGCATGCTAACATCCAAAGATATTTTTCAATTGTTTAAATATTTTTTATTCATTATTAAAATGTTTGAACTCTTCTGCAGTCAAATTGCCATTTTTTGACTTACAATAGTAACGTAGTAGTTGAAATTTTATAGTTGAAAGATTTTACTTTGGTATTGCAGCTTGGAATATCTAGTGTAGGAGAACTCGGACAAGCTCTAGGAACTGTCTCCGATATTCCAACCAAACAATTTATAGGAGAAGAACAATATAGGGACTCTAATTTTGGAGACAATAAATCGAATAGTGAAGAAACCAACGCACTTGTTTATACTGATTCATCAACCTTCTTGAAGGTAAGAATTTAATGTTGGCGCATCTGACTCTTGTGGCCTAAAATTTATTTTTAAGACGACTTTATATCCCTGTTAAACTCTTAGAATCCCATAAATTATTTCCTGTTTCTTTAATATAACATTGACCATACATAAACAGAAGTACTAGTACACGCCATAACAATGACACAGAAAAACTATTCGCATTTGAATGGTGTGAAAATCTGGGAAATAACTAACTAAATAGACTACTTATTTTCCACATTACATAGTTTTTTTCTCAATTATCTTATTCTTAAAACTGAAATTGAATGCTTTTAAATTAATAACAATAATTGTGGATAATTTCTAATGTGCTATTTTATTGACTGGGGAATGAATAGTAAAAAAGTTATAACAAGTCTGTAGAAATTTGTTTTTAAATGAACCCATTTCATTTTATTTTTCTTTGATTTCAGGGCACTCAGTCTTCTAATCCGCATAACGATTATTGCCAACATTTTGTTGACACCGGCCAAAGACCTCAAAATTTTATTCGTGATGTTGGTTTAGCAGACAGATTTGAAGAATATCCCAAATTGAGGGAACTCATCAAGTTAAAAGATGACCTAATTTCTCAAACAGCCGTACCTCCAATGTATCTTAAATGTGATCTAAAGGTAAGTCAAGTACAAGACCCCAACACCAAAAATATGGTTATCCTTTTCCGACCCTCCTCTGCACCGAATGGTGCAAAGTACTCCGTGAAATCAATGTTAACTTGATTAACACATTATATATGATATTCACAAAAATGAGGTTACCAGCCCAGGGTAATATTAAACAAATATTGAAGTGAAAAACCACTATTTTCACCCCCCAGGGAATTAAACCTGGGACACATGCATGGCATCCAAGTGCACTACTTGCAGTACTCTTCATATGATAACAGACATGTTTCTGTGTGATACTTACTTTGTACTGTTTACTTTGAATTTTGACCTGTGGAATCTATAGTTTTTAACATTCCCATATATCAGAAAATTACTACCCCAATATATTACTGACATGTTTACCATCCCGATGTCTTTGTATTGTGTCGCATACTTACGGAGGTTTTCAGTAAGGTACATCCTGGTTCTTGGCAGTGTTTTTTTATAACTAATAATTTTGACAATATTTTTATAGAAAAATTGATATAGTTTACCATGTACAATAAAAGTAAAATGAAGTCGGTAGATATGATTGAGAAAAAATCATTCTTTTAGATCTCCTACCTAAGTCTGAAATTATGCGTCAAGTGTCGCCGCTGCCGAGTAAACTATATTTTTTTGTAAACAATGAACTACGCGGGTTTTTATCAACAAAAACACAAAAAAATAATATTGTGACAATTGTTTCGCCTTGTTATAGGGCATTATCAAACAAATGGAAACAATTGTCACAATATAAATTTTTTATGTGTTTTTGTTAATAAAATACAACTTAGTAGACTCAAAAAAATCTATGTTTGATTTAAAATTAATACATAAATTAAAATGGAGTTCTATAAATTAAACGCCAAATCAATAAATAACTACGCAGGTACTCGCCTTTAGCACTTTTTGACTTAATCTTGGAATAAAATAAACATAATTTTTTCCACCAACTTTATTATACCCAGCCCGATGCACAGAGCACATAGGAGTACATATTTGCTATTGAAATGTGTGCAAAACTACCACACTAAATTCTTTTTACCGGAAAATAACATTCATGTTTTAACACATGCAGATTCGCAACTAACAAAAAAAGATTCCTAACCTAAGCACATCAGGAAATGTAAATGCAAAAATCACACTCTGTATGTGAACATGTCTTTAGAATCACTATGGTTAAGTATTGCGAGATTGTCGCCACCGCTGATTTCTCTCTTGGTACGAACATAGTCTTAAGACAAAGTAATAGCATATTGCTATGTGCACTTTCAGACAATGGATTTGAAGCAGTTGGGAAGTAAGTTTGATGTTATACTCGTGGAGCCTCCGCTGGGTGGAGATTGGAACTGGAACGATGTTCTCGCTTTAGACATTCCGCAAGTGGCACAGTCCAGAAGTTTTGTATTTCTGTGGTGTGGTAGCTCCGAAGGTGAGACTCTCGACATATAATAATTTCACAGAATAGATACAGAGCGTTTGTTAAAACATCTAATAAATAATTTGAATTTTCAGGTCTCGATATGGGAAGGGACTGCTTGAAGAAGTGGGGCTTTCGTAGATGCGAGGATATTTGTTGGATACGAACAAATATTAATAATCCGGGACATTCTAAAAATTTAGAGCATAACGCTGTTTTCCAGAGAACAAAGGAACACTGTCTGATGGGAATAAAGGGGACAGTCAGGCGGTCTACAGATGGGGACTTCATCCATGCCAATGTAGACATAGATCTCATTATATCGGAAGATCCAGAATATGGAAGCCCCGAAAAACCCATTGAAATATTTCATATTATGGAACATTTCTGCTTAGGTAGAAGAAGGTATCCATACGATTTGCATATTCAATATAAGATAGATTTGAAGTTTATTTTAAAAATGTATATATATCTATATAATTTATGTAAATATTACAAACCTATCATCTGTTTTTGCAACTGCAATTTATATTCTAAAAATTTGAATTACTTCATTGTTTTTCATCTGCCTGGCTACCAAAAAAATGGTTTTATTGTTATTATTCTTTTCAGGCTCCACATCTTCGGTAGAGACTCCACTATAAGGCCAGGCTGGGTGACCATCGGCCACGACCTGACCAACTCTAACTTTAACGCAGACCTGTACGCCTCCTACTTCTCCGAGGGGCGGGAGACCACCGGGTGCACGGAGCGCATCGAGGCCTTGCGACCCAAGAGCCCCCCCAACACCAGCAAGGGAGGCGGCCGGCTGCGTGGGCGGGGGGGCTTCAGGGCCCGGGGGAGAGGCAGAGGGACACCCTTATAAACAAACCTGACATCCGTCCAGAATACTTTCATTTCACTGTCAAAAGCCTAAGACCTACATAATACTATATCACAAGATGTCAATTCAAATAAAATTATTGCTAAAAAAAAACATTTTTAATTTATTTTTTAAATTAAAATTTTAACACCTCTGACAAATTACCTATGAGGTGTCCATGATGGATGTCCCCCCTCAAAAAAAATGTTGACTAGTAAAGAACTCTTTTCCTTTTTTTAAGTTTTTTTTTTAAAAAAAAGAAAAATTTGTGTTCTTATTATTTACACAAATATTTCAATTTCATACTATTTCTGTGAGCCTAAGCGGCTCATTATTAGAAATAGATATCAAATTGTGGTATAGTGGATTCGAACCGAGAAACTCTGACTTAAGAATCCGCGACACTAACCACGGGATCACAACCCGACACAAGTTGGTAAAGGTTATGGCACATTTCATAACTCGGCGCCATATCTTCATCATACCAATATCGAAAACATTGCTACAATTTCTTTATAACATCGCCTGTATTGATTTGCTTTAAAAATGTTAAGATTTCGTTGCGTTTCAGCAACATTTCACTGATGGTAATTAGGTCAATCAAATTTCTTTTCATTAATTCATGTGTCAACCAAACATTGAGCTGAATTTTGTAGCCTGCCCTTTTCAAATGATTTCAAACTATAATGTAGTTGATGTAGTTTTCTGACAGCTTGCGTGCTGGTCTTGCTCCACCAGTTGCAAAATTTCATTGACTTTTTCAGTGACTGCCCAACCAGAGCGAGGTGCATCTTTAACATTGAAATTTCTGGAACGGAATCGAACAAAAAACTCCTGGGTCCTTCTTTAACTCGGCATCCTTACCATACACTTCACAAAAATTTTGGCATGTTTTTGCAGCATTTTACCTTCTTATAGTAAAAAAAGTTTACACAAGCAACAAATTAGAAAACTATTTTCATAAAAAATGTAAACTGAAATGTCACCTTAAAACTCATGTTTGAAACTGGGTGAGGGTTGCTCGAAATATAGGAATTAACGCCACCTAGTGACGAAAAACCGCATATATATTTCTTTAAAATAATACATTATGATGGAAAATATGGTTGGATAAAAAAATAATAATTTGAGCTGTTTGATTGATCCATTAGTATGAATATTTGATTTATAAGTTAAAAAATTGGGCATTGCATTAATCAAATAAACAATATGGAATTGATGTATTCATTTATTGCGCAAAAGGTTCAATTGTCTTTTTCAAATTGAATATTCATTTGTTTACAAAAGATAATTGATCATGAACAAAATAGTCAATTTAAACAATCAAACGAGTTTTTTTAAAATTTTATTATATAAAAGTCTCAATTAATAATTATTTGATTCTTGAAATCGTTCAATTAATTCTATTAATAGTGAAAAGTAATTTGTGGTGAATTTCAAAAAAGGGTATATGGAAATGGGAAATAAAAAAAGGTTGGTATATTACTATATAAATCCTAATGCAGTATTTATTTTACCAATGTTTTGTATTTAATTTTCATATCGCATTAGGTATTTTATATCACAAACATGCTTATGTTATCATTTTCCGTTGCTATTTGTTTATCAATTATAAATTTGAAAAATCGGTCCAACACATGCTGTACATATTCCTGTTTATGTATCTTTAATACAATTTTGACACCTTCAAAACACTTTTGGATATCCTAGTCTCGGGAGAAAATAAAACTCACATTGAATGTTAAATTCTCCATTCTTGTCACATAGTGATACAGAACAGTCATTACAAAATGGTAAATTGACCTCGACTATATTTGGTCCATCCATGTAGGGTCTGCAGCTGGCAGTATATTATATGTAAACATGCAAATCTAGATTGGTGTACACTTTTATTCCAAGAGACAAGCCGAGAGTGGACCGCCTCTGTAATGTGGTGAACAGTTACAATGCTCTGACCAGTACCAGCACTACTACTGCTACTCCTTCGCTGTTCACAGATTACAGAATCACTGGGGGTGAAAAATTAAACAATTCCAATAATCTACGTAGTACGGTTTTGTATAAAATGGTATTGGACTGTGACACATCACATCACACATAATATAAGCAGTATACACATTGAGATTCATTTGTATTTATAAAGAAATTCATAAGTTTGTACTATCTGCCACCTGGACAATTAGAAATAAATATAGCTGGGAAATCTCTGGCAGAACTCTATTTCCCATAAGAACAGATATCACACTCGTGTTGACTATTCCATCTTCGTAATGTAAAATGCATAAACTGTCACAAATATTTATCATTAATCTAACACCGATTAGTAATTTTATACTTCAAATTGTTTGGCTAAATAATTTAGTAAAAAAATAAACAATCCAACAAATTGGAGGCGGACTATAAAAGGTTTTTAGAAGTTTGTGCCAATCATGTCTACTCCTATACTATAGCACTAAACATATATCTTTAGGAGAGAAAAATATTATATTTTATCAAGTTGAATATGTAGTATAAAAAATGCCAATTCGGGTCATTTTGTTTTACAATCTGGAAATATGTACCCAAATATATATAAATATTCAATCCTCCTATACTGTGAAATGAGAACTAAGGATATAGGGGCTACAATCTTTGATTTATAAGAGCAATAACTGTTAAAACTTCCAAATAGCTAATGTTTGTTCTTTTTGTGTGAATCTTTATACCGGATGACGCACGACAGTACAATTTCCTTTTGTCCATAACATCGCTGACTACATCACAGCCACAGCCAATCATAGTGCATAGCCATGCCCACAGAATGGGGCAGCCATTACAACCGACATCCCTATTCACATCTGAACCATATATAAATAAATATATATATATATATATATATATATATATATATATATATATATATATATATATATATATATATATATATATATATATATATATATTCTCAAATGAATTTAATTATAATATACAATTAGAGTTGTTCAATCGCAATTCTCTCTCTGGAAGTTAATTACATTGATAAATGAGTGAGAAAACAGCACCATTAATTGAACTTCCACAGTGGACATGCGGCTTCCATATTGAATGAGAAATTTTAACAAACATCGCTTGTTTCAAAATGTTTACAATCGGTAATGATAATAAGTTAGGAAACATTTTCAGAGATGGCCAAACTGCGCACTAAGCATTGACGGGCAGTGTCGTGAGGGAGAACAGTCTCTTCTTTTTACATCATAAAGCACGCCACCACTTCTTCACTATTACCAGTACAAGAATATGTTAAAGGTCATTTTAGGTTATAGTTCAAGCCATCTCTGATATAATGTTAACAATTAACAAGAAAACACATATTCATATATTAACAGAAAGTATCAATTTTATCTGTATTAAGTACAAAATTTAATTGAGAAAATATCAATATTCTTAAAAAAAAAACATTATTTAATCTCAATCAAAGAAATCAATTTCAGATGTAGATAAAGATAGTAAAAAAAATTGCAAAATCATCAATTAGCATTGGCAAGAAAAAATGAAACGCTTGAGATCAAATAACTTTCTTCCGTTAATTTGTACTCCTTAGGTAGAACTACACATAGTCATTCACTTTTATATACAGTAATGTTTATTTATTTACACAGCGTAAACATTTACATCTGAGGGCCATTTTCATCCAAGTGCGGTTCAATGCCCAACATTCATATATTAATACTAAATTATTCTCAACAATCATTTTCACACATTCAACTTTGGTGGCTTTTACTGGATTACCCCAATTTGTATAGAAAACAATAATTTAGCAATTTTTTATAAATCTTTTCTACAACTATAATTTCAGAACTGCAGCGAGCACGGATGTAAGTGGCGATAATGTGTGACTCCTATAAAGTAGCTAGAAGCGACCGGTGACAACGTGGAAAGTAAAACTGAGCGAGTAGCAAACAAAGGAAATCCTTACATGTTCAGTTCAGTACAGTCGCTGTACTGCCTGTATCGTATAACTCGTCCACAAAGCCAATTTTATACAAAAATATCATTTGAAACCAAGTAGCCAGTTCAATACACGGTGTAACTTTTAATAAGCCGACGTGTTTAAACAATAAAAACTACCAATGACAAATCATTTAATTTAAAACTATTTGATATTCAATCGTTCTCAAAATCAATTCTTAAAAAATAAATAAATGTACGTAATTAGCATTAGTAAAAATTACTGTTCTAAGTCAATTGTAAAAATATTTTAGATAAATATGTTTGTTTATATACAAAATACAGAAAGCCTGTGGTACTTGCAGCCAACCCCACATTCATATAATATACTATATAATCATTTTGTTGTACTTAGGAGCTTAGACAGTCAACATATCCACATCTGTATCCGGGAACACAGACAACTATCACATCCCCACCTCCGCTCGGGAGGTATGTAGCATGTCATCCTCGGGAGTACAGACAGCCACCACATTCACATCTTCATCACCAATTCATCGAAACCACATGTATACAAAGGGATGCAGACAACCATTGTATTAGAACGAGCCGACAGCTATCAATCCTATACATCCATATTTGTACTCTAGAGAGCTGACATCTACATGTGTACTGAGGGTGGAGGCAACACCTGTACTCTGCAGTGTAGACAACCATCACATCCTTATCTGAATTTGGAGAGCTGACAGCCATCAATCCGACACATCCATATCTGCACTCGAGAGAGCTGACACCCATTACATCCACATTTGTACTGAAGGGTGGAAGCAACACTTGTGCTCGAGAGTACAGACAACCTCATGTGCATACAGACAGCCATCAATCCGACACATCCATATGTGCACTCGGGACAGCTGACACCCATCATATCCACACGTGTATTGAAGGGTGGAGGCAAAAATCTATGCTTGTGAGTGCAGACAACCGTTACATCCATATGTGCACTCGGGAGAGCTGACACCCATCACATCCACACGTGTACTGAAGGGTAGAGGCAAAAATCTATGCTTGTGAGTGCAGACAACCGTTACATCCATATGTGCACTCGGGAGAGCTGACACCCATCACATCCACACGTGTACTGAAGGGTAGAGGCAACGCTTGTGCTCAAGAGTACAGACAACCTCATGTGCATACAGATAGCCATCAATCCGACGCATCCATATGTGCATTCGGGAGAGCTGACACCCATCACATCCACACGTGTACTGAAGGGTAGAGGCAACACTTGTGCTCGAGAGTACAGACAACCATCACATCCACATGTGCCCTCGGGAGAGCTGAAACCCATCATATCCACATGTATATTGAAGGGTGGAGGCAAAACCTGTGCTCGGGAGTGCAGACAACCATCACATACACATCTGTACATAGGGAGTTGACGCCCTCAAGCTAACACATCCACATCTGTATTCTTTTCCTTTACAACTAACTTTTTAATGTCAAAAATATTTATATAATTTGCGTATATTACAATTATGCATACAATTACAGATACTGAAGATGAATAGTACAGATCTGGAAAGCTTAGTCTCGGGTTGTGATAATTGTATGCTTTTACATAAATATATTTTTATAAATGTAATGTTTCAAAGAATACTATTCCAATAGCAAATCCATTCTATCGGCTAGTACGAACTTACAACAGCAAATAATACCGCATTTCAGTTTCTAACCCAACAATTACTAACAAACAAGGAAACACATAATATGTATCTTTCTTCACGTAAAATAGGAAAAGTGGATTCATCCACCATACATACAAACATACTTATACAATTATAAAAAGGTATTTTATTATACAACCTTTGACCTACAACAGACCCGCATGGCGATCAACTTCTGTTTGACCAAGATCACAAACAGTAAAATCCCATTCTTATATACATAAAAAGCCATAAAACATTTACGCAGGTACAAATCAGATAACATTCTTTAATGCGGGTGAATGAGACGTAAACCGGAGGTAAATTCACTATAAACTTGATCAATGATTTACAATCAATAGAAATACAGAGCTATATACTTCATTTCTAATAAATATTTAATTAAGAAAAACTGCAAAATCTCTGAGATCAAATATGTGATGGACATATTAAGCGACAAAACAAAAAAGCACACTAGCGTTCGGTACTCTAATTAACCTATTGTAACTTGAGGACAAGTAACTTAAACATAAACCAATTCAAGGTCCAGACACTTTGAATAGCAAAAATGTAAAAAAGTAGAATATTGTACATATGGAACACGAAACTGCTTGATTCTTCAGAGCCGACGGATGCACTCTCTCCGTCTCTTCTAGTAGTCTTACTGCAAAATGGCACATCAACAAGTGGACAACATTCTGCATATACGTTTAATACTCCTCACAGGTAGGTGGATTCTCCTGGAACAACACAACGCCATAAGCCACCTCCCTATATAGCGCACAACACACACCACACTGCACACAGTCGCAACACTACCGTGAAGCTCACAATGAACATGCACAATATTCCATGAAAAGGCAATACAAATATATTACTCCCTTCTAAGCAAATTTACTCCATCCCACTCACCTACCGAATGGAGTAGCATTTAAAGAAATTAATGAAGTACAATTGTTGCCTTTTCATAGTTGATATAATGACCATGGGAGTGAGAACATATGACCTGTACATTGCAGCAGAGATTCCCAAATTTATTGATCTTTTGAAGAAAATTTTAAATATCTTACGGCATTTCTTGAGATCACTATGGCACATAATATGCCACAGAATATAATTTGTGAACCGCTGCGTTAAAGACATTAAATGTAATTGAAGAATGGTTTTATCATAGACATCAAAATATATTAAGATACAATAATGAATTTTAAAGAATATTACAATGTTTGCAAATTAGTATCTTTGCCAAATTTTGAAAATGTAATTTTATTGCTAAGAAAAAACTAAGCATGGTGTTCTCTCAGATCCCGAAAGCTCTTAAGGTTGAAATAAATGAACAGGGATCAAAAAAAGAGAACTATTCTTAACCTCCATGAACTTAGATATTGATTAATGTCCAGAAAAAAAGAAAGAAAAAGCAAAATGGAACTCTGGGGGATAATTGAATAATTACACATTGTTTGCGAGAAATGCTTAAAAGGGTCTTTTACACACTGTTGGGAGAAAGCGAGAGATGCTAAAAAACGTTCTATTTGCTTAACTTTTGAGAGACGCCAAAAAACACTGTACAGATCGAAGTTGCGATTACTTGTGATTAGTATACAACCCTAATTAGTATACTAATAAGGGTCGGGGTTGATGAAAAAACCGCCCGTCAACAATGTGTAAAATCTTAACCCAATCACCTCTGACTGTCAGGCGACTTTTTTTTATCAGGTGTCAATATATAGTATGAAAAATAAGCCTTGTTTAAGCAAACATTCATTGCAATCAGAAAAACCAATTCAGAAAAATCTTAATTCGAATCCTGGATACTTATGTGATAATTGCAGAGTAGCCACATTTGTGCCGTGACACAGACGTGTGTGTCAACTGCGGTTAATATATTTGCGTCGTTCTTTTTTTCTGGAATATAAGTATTTAAAAAATAGAATAAACACAAAGATTTTTTTAAAAAAGCAAAATCAATTTAATCATTGTAAGTTTGATGATTCCATAACCATTATATATTTTTCTATACCACCACCGTAATTGATAAACAACATTCTCATAAAATTGATCTCTCACTGTTTTATAAAGGTTTTAAAGAAATCTTTGATGATAATAATAATATATATTGCTACATAATACACATTTATAATCTACCACCATTATATAGCTCTACTAGCACTAACAAAATAATTGTCACTAGAAAATAATAATGATAAAGTTTCAACCATAACCAAATAAGAACACAAAATGGATCTGTTACCTTCAATAAAATCATGAGCCATTTATTTCAATTTCTGCATAGAAATATCAGAAGAATAATATATATATATATATATATATATATATATATATATATATATATATATATATATATATATATATATATATATAAATATATATATATATATATATATATATATATATATATATATATATATATATATATATATATATATATATATATATATATATATATATATATATATATATATATATATATATATATATATATATATATATATATATATAAATATATATATATATATATATATATATATATATATATATATATATATATATATATATATATATATATATATATATATATAAATATATATAATACTTATGTATAAAATACTTATTAATTTCAGTGCTGAAGTTTGGGTAGCAACTGACATAAAAGGTGGAAAATTAAAAATGTGTTACACACATGTCCTTTACTCGACAATTGATTTTTTCTCGATTTTTTGAAGCTATCAATGTTCTTTGACTGCGATTGCGATAGATGTGCTGACCCCACGGAGATTGGGACTAACATGAGTACCTTGAAGTGTAGTGAATGTGACTCGGGAGATGTACTCCCCGTGATTCCATTGGGTAAGTTAGATTAGACTTGGAGAAAATACCAAATATTATGCATAAGATTCCTGAGAGAAAATATTATATCTTTTATTTACCTGGATGCAGAAAATTATCAAAATACATTGTAAAGCATTACCAAAACATACTAATGTTGTGAAGTACAATACAGTAGGTAGTGGAGTTAGGTCAAACATAATATCTCAAGAGACGAAGAACTTTATGAAAAGGAAATATGGAACTTTATGAAAGGTGCCTGGTTTAAAATATCACTTTGCCTAAAAAAAAAATATATTGATAATGTTCACTTGGTGATCAAATCTAGTACTTGTGCACAACAAATTGAATACACTCAAAAAATTTATAATAATGATAATAATATTTATAAAACCAAAAATTACCTGAGAACTATTTAATAGCAAACATACATTATAATTTGATAAAATTCCTGATTCTAGATGTGTAATGGTGTAACTTTCACATGCTTTTTGAGAATATTCAGTTTATCACAAGAAATAAAATGATTTTTAACAAATTCCAGAAAATATTCAAATGCACACTGCAGAAATAAATTTGATTAATATAACAATATGCCGCTCATATTATTCACCAGTGAAATGTATGTAATTTAAATTGACAATAATATTATATATATTCCATACTATGATTTTTTACTGCGATTTAAAGACTTTGTAGCATGGACTATATGTTGAAAATTTATCAGTTCAAGAAATGTTTTAACTTTTATTTAGTTGCTTGACATAGAAACGTTACCACTTTTAATAAATTTCAGACAATTGAATGCAATATGACAATTTCTGACAAATGTTAACTAAAACTATTCATTGCCGAATGACTATAGCACACAGTTGCTCACTAAAGGTGTAAGTGCTGCATGTAAAAATTACATAATCCAACATTGTGCAGCTAATTAAAAGTTAGAAGGTTTTTCCAACATATTACGAATTACGAAAAAATACAATTATGAAATCGTTTGACTAACTATTTATAGTGCAAAAATCAAACTCGTACCTCGTAAAAACTAATGCCTATGTGCACAATAACTAAAAAAATACTAAAACACAATGATTGAAATACGAAAAAAGGGCTCACAATAATATAGGGTTATTTTGTGAGGACTGAAAACCAGAATCAAATCCGTAAGAAATGTTTGTTGACCTGAAAATAAAGCTATAGTATCGTTTAGTATAGTTTTTATAATCATAGAGTATTATGTATTTGAATTTCATTATTTTATAAAAGAATGAAGTTCTTTAACACATTTAACGAACATTCTTGTCTCAGTTTTCAATCCTCAAATTTAAAACCAGAAATAAAAGCGAAAGAGGCAAAAGGGTAGAGGTGAGCGAGAAACTAGTCGTCGTTAGTCTGACAACACACACGTGTGAACTTCACTACCAAATGTCATATAATAATGGAATAGGAGTTTAGTGAAGATGTAATAATGAATGCTTTGGTTCATGTAAATCTTTACTTCTTAATAAGATAATTTCAAAATACGTTTAGAAATTAATTTCACATAAATCTGAAAGTTATCTTTTTTTCTTCTTTGAGTATATTAATAGTTCTGAGGTTTTTCATACTTAACATCATGAAAAAGTGTTAAGCAATTGTCTACAACAGTAAAATTAAAAATTATATGGTCATTTCTTTTTTACATAATTATGAAAACAGATTTTTTTTTTTTTTTTAAATTTATATAGTAAAATGTATCAATGATGTTTGGATAAAATGTTATAGAAACATTGTAAATTATAAAGCAAAATAAAGCAATTTTCTAACACCAGTAGAAAAAAAGCATGGCTGGTCATGTTATATAGGTGAGCAACTGCAGATTAGCAGGTAAAATTTGCAATTTTTAGATTAATATAAAAGTAGTAAAGTTAGTCCCTGTCCACACACAAAACAGTATTGGAGGCTGGCGTCTGTTTTCAGGCGACTCGGGAAGAGCTATCATTGAATAGAAGCGGAGCGTGTAGAGCTCCGTGCGAGAAGCTCACGCGTGTGTGCTACAAGGTTCTAGTCCGGGCAGCGCAATGCAAACAGGAAAGAGACAAGAGACGGACGACACGTTACTGTGATCAAGCTTGCAGCATCCGCTCCGTGTCGGCCCGGGGCTGCGTGTTGGGCGGGGGGTGCGCCGCCATGTCCAGCTCCGTCTCGGACAGCAGGCGGTAGTGTCCCAGCAGCGCCGCGCTCTCGCCGCCGACCGCTGACACAACCCACGCACACATTAGCACTCCCCATGTACCACGCAACAACACCCCACATACACTCGACCCCTTTTAATTTATTTTTATTTAATTCTAATACACTTTACCATAAAAAAAAAATATATTAACATTTAGATTATAAATATATAATTTTGACAAATACATATATAATTAACATAATCGGTGTAATTGTGTGATTTTTGGTTGGTTCTAAAAATACACGAGTTATAAAGATGACAGTGAATTAGCTTATTTATTAATGTTTATAATAAATTAAAGAATACACTCCTGTACCTTTTTAAACCTGTCTAGGAATTGAAAAAAAAAGACGAAAAATACCTAAAATTGTATTGTATAGATATTTTCAAAATCATATCCAAAGATTTGAAAAGATTGCTTAGATCTCTAACATGCTGATTTGCATTAAATATTCAGTACTTTCATGTAAATATTACTGCTACATAAGAGAGTACTTTTCATCTTACATTGGTACTGGTAAATCAAGTAATTATTTTATAATCTTGGTAAAAGCAAGTCAGTATGTAATAAGAAGGTAAGATGCAATTAAAACACCTTTTTAACAATGGTAATATGTACCTACGCTACTCCTAATATGTATACATATTTGAAATCACTGCATGATTTACAGTAAAAGCGAAATTCTAATGACGATCATTTGAAACGTATAACGTGATTTCGGGCCCTCCAACACTGTTTCCATACCAAACTTTTCATAACAAAACAATAAAAAAACATTGAATACTTTGTAAAGATGGATGTTTTTGAAGATAATTGTAGTATTTGTTGGTTGACACATTTTAATGTAAATTTAGGCATTTAGATTACACAATATAAAAAAAAATCAATTATGTAATAAAAAAGAAAATAGAATCAGACAAAAAATATTTATTATTTGTTTCATGATTTATCAACTGCTTTAGTTATTAAATTAAATTAAAATTATGTTCCAAATATCATGCATCAATTTGTGTAAGGCAAATGGATCAAAAATAAAAAGTTATTTCTGAAATCTAGTATGTACAAAGTGAGGATATGTCCGGCATCGAATCACTTTCCCTTATGTATCCTTTATTATACACGATTACAGTGGTCCGTAAATAAAATGTTATTAAAACAGTCAGCAATCTGTTAGCAGTGCAGCAGACAGTAGATGTTAGTCATTGACATTGGACATATTGTTGCGGGGACGATTATTAATTCACTTTCGCACTTCCCCACAAGTACCAAATGGTATCTAACCTTTATTTCATTAATACTGGGTAGTTCTCCATCACCCTACAAACATCTATGCAGTATATTACGGGTAGGAAACCAAAGTAAACACTTTGTACGTAATGCTTGGAATTCTTTATCTAGGTGACTCCCTGTCACGAGATTCATGCACTATATTGTACCCAAACCTGTAGTTAACAATCTCTAACATACTCCTAATGCGTTGTATACTGCCTAAATCTACATAATTAACTTTTGTGTCCACTTTATCATTTCCAAATTTTAGTATGTATTATGTTCATGCATTACACAAATTTTACGCTTTTGTTTGGTATATAAAATCATCTTTGAAATAAAATTTAAATGAAACTGTAGAGATAACAGTGCCAAACGGTCAAAGTTGTAGCTCGGAATACAAATAGACATTAATGATATAGCTGAACCATCGAATATTTACGGGCAACAATTGAGTGATCCAATTTTCTGTTAGGAAGCGCAGCTTTAGTGATTGTATGGGGTATAAAGTATTTATACGAAAAATTCAAATTGTATGAGCTTCAAATCCATTTATTTCATATTCATAACACATTCAATAGATTTGAATAACTTTCAAAGTAAAAATGGTGATATTCATCATATTCATAATGATAAATGTACTTTTTACCAACATTGGAAAGTATTAGTTAAACCTAATTTAAAACAAATGGAACGCCTAATACTTATTCTACCTTTTTTACAATTAACTCCATTACAAGGTACTCAACGGCGTATCAATATTAGGAATTAGGAGATACAATTCGGAGGAGAGTAGCAGATGAGAAAGAGGAAGTGCATTTAAGGAACCGGGAGCCACTCTACAATTAAGATTGTCGGCTTTAATCTGTCCCCAAAAGAAATTTAATACAACATTGTGTATTTAAAATACACAATTCGACACTTCATTATCTTCTGGGAAAAATTCTGGTTGGAAGTAAATTAACATAAATATATTTACAATCACAAGCACAGCCAAATAAAATTATATTCATAAAAAATATAAAAGAGTTGCCTAATATACAGATACAAGTCTAATGCCTAAGATACAGACAGTCTGATGACAATTTCCGCTTTCTTAAATAACTAAAGCTAATATTTACAATATATTTTTAAACACATTATTTCTCTAACGATCGAAAAAAAATCGATAAGTTTTCTCTGTAATTATTCTAGTCGAACATTCTACCTAGGTCACGTTAGCACTTGGAACTCACGATGTCCAAAATATAAGTAAAGATATCGAGATAATAAATCTAAATTTAAGGGTAGAACCAGCACCTCCAAAATTATTAATACAATTAACGTGCTGCGAGATAAGTTTGGCAACTCTAACATGATCCGTTACTGCGGCAGTGATAACCTGTTACAACTTGGCAACCTACCAATATAAACTTGCCATAATATGCTTCGATTGATTAAAGAGAAAAAAATCTTTGTCAATATTGAAATCAATGTATACATATACTCAATATAATATGGTTAAAAGAACATGCATCAACTTTCTAATAACGGATGTTGTAAGTAACTGTAAACATCTTATCTGATGTCATTGTAACACTCATTTATGACAAAACATCATTTTGCAGGACACTTACGAGGAAGGAAAACTTCAGAATGAGTTTACAAACAACTGATGTAAAGTTGTCAACTTTAGCCCACCACTTGTATTTAATAAAGGCACAGAACTCAATATGTAGGACTAAACAACTAATGAACTAAACAACTAATAAACTTCAGTACGAGTTAACAAATAACAATTTTTGTGAAGTGTTAACTTTAGCCCACCAATGTATTTAATTAAGGCACTGATGGAACTCAATAGGACTAAACAACTGATGAACTAAACTAATAAACTTCAGTACGAGTTTACAAATAACAATTGATGTGAAGTTGTCAACTTTATTCCATCACTTGGATTTAATAAAGCCAATGATAGAATTTGGCAGAACTAAAAAACTAATATAGAATTAGTAGGAGCACTTGTTGTCAGTGTTGTTTTTGTGTGTTTTTTAAAAAAAATATCTATATGCAAAGGTCCAAAAGCTGATGTCCAATATATATTTTTTCCATTCATTGATTTGGCAGTCACTTAGTGGTATGTATTATCCATTCATTTTCAATTTAGGTTTTACTTGGTAAATATCACAATTTCTTAAAACCTAATGTGACACATATTTTAATGCATTCCGCATCATTTTTAAACACCGTATGTGAAGCTAAGTTTAAATTCTAGAGTCTTGTCCTTAGGACGTTGAAGGATGAAGAGGGGGTAGGAGCTGTTTCTTATTTTTATTTATTTTTTATTCTTTATCAGTTGGAACATAGACAATGGGGGAAGCTATAGTCATTGTCATATTGTTAATTACGGGATTATTCTAATAAAATATTTATGAATTTCTATTGTTTTAAAATGTTACAGTTTAAGACTTTTTTAATTAATAATTTTGAGGATTTCTGGGTTATTGTTGTTATGTATATGTGTGATCGTTATCTGTTAATCGGTTCGTGAACTCTGAAAAATATTTATTTATTACTTCATGTTCCCTGATTCTTGTTTTGAATTTTCTGGGAGTTATACCAATGTATGAACTTCCACAGCCGCAGTTCAATTTATATACCAACGGGGATTTTTTGGTTATTTTATTTATGTAAATTATTCTTTTCCAAATATCTGTTCACTATAAAATTTAAAATTAGTAAACACCACTAATTGTTATGCTTTTTTTTCCAAATTCAACCTAAATTTGAGAGTTGAACCTTTATGACGTTGGAGGATGAGAAGAGGTTTTTGCACTGTTTATCAGTGGGAACTTTCATATTTCCACTAAAAACAAAACAATTCACAAATATAAATTACCTCCTTACCCTTTAATGATCTGAGGGTACAACTCTCAGACTTGGGCAAAACTTTACATAGTGTGTTTGAAAATGATGAAGACCGCATAAACTTATGTCAGACATATCGCTCACTCCTTTCAAGAACGTCATATATCAAAAATTTTCAATTTTCAGTTGTGCATGTTTTCGGAATGCCCAGAAAATGTACTATATCCCAGCAAAAGCGGCATATTTTTAACTTAATATTTACCCGCTACAGGGCAGAAAGTGTTGTTTTTGCATTTTTCAGAAAAGGTATTGTGTTATTTTATTTTTAAATAAACTAAATATTTTTCAAATGGAGAAAAAACCTTCAGGTTTTACCTAAAACGATCTGTTGCACAGTAAAAAGTTCAATAAGTGGCTTGATATTTATTTTTAATACATTGTGTTACATTTTTAAACTTTAAAAACGTTCTCCTGAAAAATCAAGTTTTTTGATTTATGACGTTCTTGAAAGGAGTGAGCGATATAATAGTATAGTAATTAATGGTATTTACCATGTTAACTCTCAATATTTTAGAAATTAACTAAAACATTTATATGGTCGACTTTAGTGAAAGCAACAAAAATACACTCATTTATCTAGTTTAAACAAATTCAACGATCCCTTAGCAAGACAAAATTTTATGAAAATCAGGATGAAATTGTGAGAATGATATCAGAAGTTGGTTACGGTAACAATATGCTACAAATAGTTTGTTCCCTAGATGACTATCCAGCATTTTGGACTTATCAGCTTTTGAGTCTTAGCGGTAAAAATATTTATTTCCTATAAAAATTAAATTTAGGTGAGATTTTTTTTGTTTAACTCAGTGAGAGATTTTGTCTTTAAGCAACTAAATTATACCCATTTTATAACACACAGCGTATTATACTCATCGCATGGGATAAAAAACTAAATAATTTTAAAAATAAAGCGAAAATTATAAATTTTTAAATTATATTCAACAAATTCATTACATCACAACGGTACGGGTATTTCTAAAACCATACAGTTCCGGGAGTAAACATTTTTTTTCTAATGAGATGATGAATTTATATTAATGCCCTTTTTGAATAATAACCATCCGAAAATGTAAGTTATTAACATCATTAATTTTATTTATTTTGATAAATTCACTAATTTGATAAGAATGGCATTGTAACTGAATGATTATTATTATTATTTTGTAAGAAAATAAGAAGCAAGTAACAAATACTCGGGTTCTGCAAAAGTTTTAAAAAAATACAGTTAAACTTTATAAATTTTCACGGCCGTTTAGAGGCTGAAGTTCAGACATTGGCACTTATGTTTTGAACCGCATTGTAGCGCAGTTTTCTATAAATATATAATATTTTATCACATTTGTTGTTATTATCTTTCTTGGGAAAGCGGGTAAGTACGAGCGGTACTCTAGCGCGAGAGTGTGTATTGAGAAGCGAGTGGGGATCAGAAGGACTTGGGCTTGGGGGGCAGGAGGGGGGTGGAGAGGCGGCGGGTGGTGAGGCGGGAGAAGAGGGGCGGCAGAAGGGAGGCGCGGCGCCGGGAGGGGGGAGACTGCAGGGGTTCCTCACCCGAGTCCCAGCCCTCCTCGGGCTCCAGGGAGACCTCGCTGTCCTCCTCCGCGCTGGACGAGTGCGAGTTGGAGGGCGGGGAGCCCTGCGCGCCGCCGCCCCCGCCCCACCGCATACTGGACTGCACATTTTCAACCATCAGCTCCACCTGACAAACAACATCACAATTATACTATATTCTCAACACCTGACAGGGCTCTAAGCCATTTCTTTGTGTATATACACACATATATACATACACATATATATATATATATATATATATATATATATATATATATATATATATATATATATATATATATATATATATATATATATATATATATATATAAATAAATAAATATGTATAAATATAAATATAAAACGCAATTTTTTTAAATTACCTTGAAGTCGGGACTGTAGATTTTGTGTTTTTTATCTTTGTGCGCAGTATCTATTTGCCATTTATCCCATACAAGATTGGAAACACGTAGGGTTCCTGAAATCCAAAATACATTTTATGTATCATGTTGACAAAATAAAATAAATGTTTGTGGGTAACTACATATTATGTAACCCAGTGTTCCGCAAACTTTCTATTCAAAGTACACCTACCAAGTTGAGAAATTTCAGAGGTGCATATTTACTATATTATGGTAACATATTATGTTTAATGTGAAATGTGAGCCTACTTAACTTAGCACAGGCAATCAATTTGGACCAACTGTGTTATTTTCACAAAACTAGACTTTTTTCCGCGGCACATCAACTGATCACCACGGTACACCAGTGTGACGCGGCACACACTTTGCAGAACAATAATGTAACTGACTAACACGAGTACCTATAGCTCTTAGACTGCTTGTGATCATGAAGGCCCCAGTTTCAAATTATCCACAACTAAATTTTTGTTAAATCTAGACATCATTTTACTATTTGAAATTAGACTATCAACAAATTCATATGTAAAAATCATATATTTTTTTTAGTGCCTTGATATATATATTTTTTTTAATTCGGTCTTTTCAATTTTCTTTATTAAATTGTCAATTTGGTTAATTGCTTCTTGTTTTTACGAATTAACTATGTAGTGTAGATAACTTTAACTTTCATATGTAATCGACACCCTGGTTTTAATAAGAGGAAAAAAACAGATATTACTTTATTATAAGCAATGTAGAAAATGAGTGATATTATTATATTTTTTTTTACTAATTCATTATCATAATCTATTTTTGAATACTGGTAATAATTTTTAGCATTATTGAATGGATAAAACAAAAGTAATTATAAAAATATTGAAACAAGTATCGATTGAAGTAGAGAAATATTACAAATATAATCCATAGAAACTCTGTAGTTCCCGTACTACGCTTGAGAACTATAGGTGGTTGGACTGTACCATAAAGATTTTTAGTTCAAAAATATCTCACCATGCACACTTACATAAATATATATGTAAAAATAAAACAATTATTAGTAAAAAAAAATTGTTGGTGGTATATTTTTTTTTGGAAAATTGCAAATGATGAATGCCACTGGAAGAAAAAACTCTCTTTGAAACTATACCTACAGATGTCTATTCAACAAACTTTTTAAAACCCCTATGTATATTAAAAAATAAAAATAGCAGTAATTTGGAAACAGAATGAAGCCATTTTTTTTACTTCATTTTGTCGACATTATTTTTTGTATTTTTTTGTTTGGGTCAAACTACAATATTGACACAATTCCTTTTGCGGCGAATGCTTCAGTCACATTAAGAATTATAGTTCTGTATGGATGGAATAATTAGTCAGGATTCTTTAGACTCACCGCCTTGTTCGCGCACATCCTCTAGATTTGTAACTCGGTGAGTTTCAAAGAATGTATTAAACCACACATGAAAAAGCCTTCCTTTTTCCTTTTTCGCCTTGTTATAGAACTCCAACTTGATATCACCCTCCAGGGGGATACAGCGGTCTAGGTTCATGCAGATCTGTGTATCACCTTTCCTAACCTCGTAACACCCGAGCGATACCTGGAAATAAACACAAAACAATAATGCAAAGTTAATGTAGACATATGCATACAAAGTTGTTAGTGTGACGGAATGGGTGTTTCCTGGTTCCAGGAGGATAAGTAAAAGCCTCATGATCGGTCATTCACTTATTGTGGCCACCGACAGCCCGCCTTGCACGAACGGTTAGTTGAGGTGGCATGTTAATTTGATAATTTGCCTGTCAATAATTTTTGACATGATTTTCATTTATAATTTTAAAAAGTTTTGAACTTCGGGCGAAATATTGTTTAAATTAAGAATCATCACACATTTTAAATTTATCAAAGGTTTTGTATGAAAACATTGGAAGACTTAAGTTTTTTTTTTTGATCATGACGAAATTGGAATTATGTAATTTACAGCATGTACTATGCGACCACGATATACCACCCTTTCAGCATTTGGCTAATCACTAATTCTCTACTACAGTTGGCTTTCAATGTTGGGGCATTTTGAATAAGTAAGATAATAATAATAATAATAACCTTCATGTTTTTTGAATCTCGCTGGTTTGCTTCTGAGACAAACAGTTCGAGTGTGATCTGTCCTCCATTGAAAATGGGTGGGGGTTTGAGTAAAACCCTTAGGATTTGTATCTTAGGCGGAATGTACATGTTTCCCATGTTCATTCCTTCTACCGAGAGCATCTTGAGAAGCATGGCGTAGTACTCCACGTAGCGACGCTGCGAAGGTATTGTTACTCCTGAAATACCCATAAACACATACTCAAAATAATAGTCGTTGCAATAAACCAAGCAATTGCCTGCATTAGAATAAATGTAGTAGAAGCCAGTAAGGTAAAGATTATTTAGTTTCAGTAAGGTTAAAACCTCAAATAAATATAATAAAATACTCATACAAAATCACCCAAAAGGGATTTACAATATATTTTCACAAAAGAGGTTCATTACACACACAAGCTCATCATTTCGATAGTGGTGTTAATCACTTTATTCAAGAAATGAGATAAGACCCTTGCATTTCAATGTTCCTATATGTATGAAAGCTGGAACTAGGCTGTATACAGATTTGTGATTCTATTTTGTTCTATACACTATTTCCTTAAAAGTTAAGTACACAATGATGTTTTACCATAAAAAATTATGATCTATTTTCAAAATAAACTCTTTTTTAATTAGAATATTAACACTTTTCACACCTTAAAAAATGAGATAAAATAACCAGAACTCCTTAGTAAATGTAGAAAAAGGAAGACAGATATTTAATAAATGTATTTTGATTTTTTATAGAACACTGTAATGAACAAGACAATAGTAATACTTAAATAAATAAATATGAAGTTAAAGATGCCTCACGAAAGGTGGGTATTTTCAATTAAGGAGTTGACAATTTCAACAGGTTGTCAACTAGGATAATGAACTGCGTATAAGCCCTTCTTTCAAACAATATGTAAGATTTTAATAACATACCTTTTTCATTGTGTGTTCTTTTTTGGGCATAAAAATTAAGTGCGTCGATGGCTTCGGTGAACTGGTTTACATGGAGTAAATAACAACAAATCATAGTTCCTGCAAAACAGAACATTCAAATATCAACAACTGAAATGACGTACCTGACAAATCAAAACATTTCTAAAATAAAGTAAAAGTTCCTTAATTTGAACTCAATCTTTTATTATTTGGTCCCGTCAAATTGAAATTGCCAACCTTTTACTGTAGTTATATTATATTTATACTACAAAAACGACTTTCACTGAGCGGGAATATCGGATTTAGCATTGTAACATATAACAAATAAAAGGATTTTTAATACACTTTTTGTATTTATAAATATTAATATATATTTTTTATTTTCTTATCGAAATACAGCATTTGTTGTAAGATAGCTACAAATTGCAGCGTTGGTTTTAAAAAGTTGGTATCAACACCATTAATACCAATATGTGCACAAGAACTGAAACCTCAGTAGTAAGAGTATAATGCACGGACCATAAAATGCTTCTTTTATAGTGGTAAGTCTTGCAGTCGAGACATTTGATTCCATTAAAAATTGTGTGCCTTGTTGAAAATAATGTGTTTTTATTTTCAAAAATGGTAAAACATGGTAAGCCTGCGGACAAAATGTTTCTTTAATATTATAGATACGGTAAGGTTGAAGATTAGTGTCACCTAGATAATTGTTCCAAGCCCAGGTAAGATTTCTTCAAAAGAGGTATAATGTTAGCTTATTTTTTTGTTGATTTGTGGAACAATGCTGCTCTTCATATGAATGTTTTTAAATTTATTAAGAATGAAGCAATTTTGTACTATGCAATTTTGCACTTCTACAAAAGTCATGTTGGTAATGGATCCAATAAACACTGTTAATTAAGCGAGGCATTGATCAGTTTTGATATCACACTTATTGATGTTAATAGGAAAATTTTCAGACGCTGTGAGACAATATCAGCTATTGTAGGTTTTTGGACAAAAGAAGTTGCATTCCGAATTTTCTTGATCTATTTTTTTTAAGTTACCTGTTCGGCCCTTTCCAGCTTTACAATTCACTGCCGCCACATTCTGGTTATGCTCCGAGAGCCAGCTGTACACATCCTCACAGAACAACTTGATGAGGGCTATACTCGGGGGGTTGTGGTCTTCAAATGGATATTCTGATACCTGAAACATCCGAGTAAACTCCATCACAGTGACAGTACATTATATTCTTGATGAAGATTATGCTATTTTTAACAACATTTACAGTTTGATCCTTTGAGGAGCGCAGTACCCAGTGAGATACAAATGTATCTAACAGATAGCCTCCTTATGCATTTCATTTGTTTATTGGAAATAAAAAGAGGCATTTTATTTGAGTTCTCTATTGAGTAATGCAGATTATAACTGAGGTTCCCAACCTTTTCTGGCCGGTTGCCTCCTAGAAGATATTGTATATTTGTGTTGCCCACTTCTCAGCGGATCCAACAATAAATAAGGTTGTTGCCTCCAAACTCTTTTATTTTTCTCACAATTTTTAATTTTAAAAATTTACCGGCAAACTTTTTTTCATCATAAACCTTACTTTTTTCTCAAAGTTTCTTGGTAAATTCTTTTTTCCTCACGAGAATATATACCTTATTATATTTCCTCACCCGGGGTAAGAATGCATATTGCTCAAAACCACATAAAATTGCCCACAAAAGTACTTTTACTACATCTTATGAACCTATCAAATAAAATCTAATAATTTTACTATCAAAAATAAATTGGAAATAAATTTAAAAATAAACTGTGTTGTGATTTTTTTAAATATGGAATATACTTACTCTGTTGTGGAATTTACTGATGTCATAAGATTTATCTTCGCGTAGATTGTACAATTTATAACGATCCTTGTGCTTCTCTTCAAGGAATTTTACTACATCCCCCATACTGTTACGATAGACTGACTCTAGGCTCTTACTAGGGTATCCCATCGCTATTATATTATCTGTTATATCTGTCAAATGTGTTAAGGAAAAAAGTACTGGAAAATGTTCTTTAGAATAAGAATATAAATCTATCAATACTTGACTAAAATATTTTGATAAATAAAATAAAATACTAATAAAATTATGTTTAACATTCTATCCAAAACATGTGTTTATCAAATTCCTAATTATTTTGGTATTGTGGTTAGTGTCGAGGACTCGTAAAGAGTTTCTGGGTTGGAACCACAACATGATACCAATTTTAAACGGTTAGCTTAGACCTACAATAATATAATGAAATTGAAATATTTATGTATTTAACAAATATGTTTCTTTCAGGGATTTATAAATTTCAAAGGCAAGATTCAAGTTTGGTGTAAGCGAAGGCAAATTAAAAATAAGAATATCGACTGACTAATTTTTCAGTGACTAATAAACAAATAAGAATATACATGTAGTCGATTGAGATAACTGTTTTAATTTCGTATGGCAGAACAGTAAACCGGAATTTAGAAATCCTTTATCACCGATGTTATATACCTACATATTTATTAAAATCGTGATCTACATAAATTATTGAGATCAAATACTGTGCAATCGTTATTTTTTTAAAAATAACAGAAACAGTTTTAGTAGTTTTTGCAAAATAAAGAAATATCTGATTATCATTACAATTCATGTTACACATTATGAATCAAAGGATCTAATACCCTTGTATATGATCATTGAATAGTTAGCAATTAATAACACCATATAGAACTAAACCCCGAGGCAAAGACCTTGGGGCTAAACACTGTAAACTATAAGTTTAGTATATCCGAGTACCTAATGTGTCAATGCAATAAAGAAATATTCAAGATTCAACACTATTCCATCAAGAAATATAGTAACTGGGAAAGACTTATATATGTATTAGGTGTATGCATATGAAAGTGCCATTTTTTGCTAAATTGAACCATTTTTTCGATATCAAAGGGAATTAATACGTCAATCAAAATAATTGCCGTCGCATAATAACTACTACTTTCGCCCATTTTTCTTGCAAAACACGGTATCCGTGCTGGAAGAAATCGTGATCTAAATTTGAACTTCTTAAATTTTTAACATGTATTGTTGGGGCAAAACGGCTTTCGCATAATAAACATATTCTTGGAACGAATTACGTATATTATGCGAGACATCACTGTATTCAATCAAAATTAAAATTAGACGTAATAACTTTAACAGATCAGTGCGGGCAAAAGTCTGAACAAAACTGCCACAAAATTGACCATCTTGCACTTATGTCAATTTAGTTTTCTGCTGATAATATTACAATGAAAAAAAAACATTTTATTTACATTAAACGACATACAGATGGTAATTAAGTTTACTGTTATAAAAATAATAATAAAAAAACATTATTTAATAGATCATGGAAACATAAAGAAAGAAAAAAATGTTACTGTTATAATAGTGGGTGCCATTATTAGAACGTTATTTTTATGATTAATTCTACAGCCAAAAGTCGAGTGGATAATAACATTAAAATGCACATAATGCTATGAATAAAAAAATGTCAAGGGTGGTCCAACCATAACGCATGATGTTAATTGTGAGTCACACCCTAATGTCAAGTTTTTTGCCCTACTTTATATGACATTTCATTGTTTGTCTTTGACAAATTCAACCATACACAATTGAGCAGGGCGTTAAGATTGTTGAAGTGTTTTATGAAAATGGGCGTTCAAATCAAAAACACTTTCACCTCAGTGGATTCGTTAACAAGCAGAATTGTCGCATTTGGGCAAATGAGAATCCACGAGTGGTTGTTGAAAAGCCGATGCATCCACAAAGAGTGACTGATTGGTGCGGTTTATGGGCTGGCGGCGTCATCAGGCCGTACTTCTTCAAAAATGAGGTCAGCCAAGCAGTTACCGTGAGTGGTGTTCGATATCGCGAGATGATAACTGACTCTTTGTGTCCAGAATTTGGAGGGTATGGAGTTGGACGATATGTGGTTCCAACAGGACGGTGCCACTTGCCACACAGACAATGAAACAATGGCTCTTTTGCGCGAGAAATTCAATGGCCGTGTTAATTGGCCGCCACGATCATGTCATTTGACACCGTTTGGCTTCTTTCTTTGGGGATATTTGAAAGAAAAAGTGTACGTCAATAAGCCAAGAACAATTCAAGACTTAAAGGATGAGATAATTCAGCACATTAACGACATTGAACCTCAATTGTGCTTTAGCGTCATTGAAAATATGGACCATCTGATAAAGGTATGCCACCGAGGCCGTGGCGAGCATTTCGCCAATAATTTGTTTCGCACATAATTGTCATAGATCTTTCTCTCATGATAAAAAAATCAGATAATTGTCTGAAAACTTTTTGTTTTATTTAAAATCAACATCGTGCGTTACGGCTAGACCATCTTTACATTCTGTGAAAGGCTAAAGTATAATTAAAATGTGAAAAAAGGCTCAACTTTTAAAGAAAACATAAAGTGAAGTGGTTTAATATTTTCGGCATTCATTAATGCCCATATAGATATAATGTATATAATGTTATCAACTCTATAATGCAACATTCAATATATCATATCTGCAAATGTCGGGCTTGCCAAAGGACTATCCATCCCGTCGTGCATATTATTTTATCAAATTGTACAGGTATAAAAATACTACATTGCATCATTAGGTCAAATCGTGATTTTAAGATTGACCTCCTGTGACAGTTGATTACCGAAATATTACCTGGAGTCATTCATTGTGCGCAGACTTGTTTAGTGCAACATAACCTCGAAGGTAAGTCTCGCAAAGAGCTCTAATGTGTAAAGCAGACTAATAAAAAAGGATACATGTTAAGTCGAGATCGAAGCCATCTTGAGTAAAGCGTTTTCTTTGTTTACTAACTATACCTTTGATTGGGTTAGTCATTTTCATATTCATTATAGTATTAGAAATAGTTATACTGTCTCCGCCGCTGCAGGCCGGTTTCGCGTTCATGAGATCGGATGAAAAGTTATCACATTTACTATTACTAATATTGTCTTTTTTATTCAGCACGGAAACACGGTGTCCATTTAGTAAAGATAAAGATTGTTTCCCATTAGAATGATCACTAAAGTTATTGAATGTTTGGAGAGTTTCTTTAAAACTAGATACGGTTCTTTTTCGAGTTCCATTGCATAGGGCGGTGGGGGCGCCGCCACCCGCCGGGGCACTGGCGGCACCGGGGGCGCTCGCGGGCGGAGCTACCGAGGCCCTATGGACGGCAGTCTCGTCTCCCGACTGCCCGGCTGCGCAGACCGCGACGTGAACCGACAGCACTTTGTCACACTCGCCGACACAGTCATGTAAGGGTGCTACCGACTGGCACAGCTGAAGATCCGACTTCTTTTCTGAACCCCTTCGGTTCCTTCCGTCGCAGCTGAGACAAACACCCATAAAAGTGTAAGCTTTTCGATCGGCACTTCACATTCGGAAACCTAAATCATATCGGGAATGCTAAATGAGCGAGTAAAACCGCATTCTTTGTCCTGGAGTAATTAAGAAAGAACCCTTTGTAATTCAAAGGCCTTCCTAACACTCAGTTTATCAAAGCACTTTAAAAAAACATAATTTCGATTCTTTTCGTCCGATAATCGCGAAAAGAAACAAAATGATAACACCATAATAATTTTATTCAACATACTGACAAAATATAAAAAAATTAGAATCTACTGTCACACACGTTCTCTACTGCCCAGTAAGAGAATAGTCAACTCTTCCGGAAGAGCTACTCGCCGGCACTCCCATTAGTTTAGTCAAAGAACTAACCACTTATCCATTATCACTTTACGTAATTAACATTAATATCACAAATTATTATAAAAGTGACAAAGTGCCCACAACTAGCACAATGAAAAGGATCTATCTGGCGTTCATGGCGTCCATCCATCCTGCGCTTACAGTAGGATCTCAGCCGGATAGAAACAGCTGCAAAAGATGTTACCAATGCGAGAATACTATATCTGTCCTTTTTTATCAAATATAAATTGACCCTTTTAGACAGTGATAGAAATACATTTCTCTTTCATCCCGTAGAGGAAGAGGGAGAGATCTCTTTGTTTAACACAGTTCCAAATACTAACACCAGGCGGATACTAGCACAAGCTAAAATTGCAGTAAAAAATACATTTTCCCGATTTACTTACGAATCAGTACTAGCACAAGCTAAAATAGCAGAAAAAAATACATTTTCCCGGTTTTCTGACGAATCAGTACCTACTTCAGAATTAGCGCCAAATTTAAACTCAGTATTTACAAGTAACAAAAGCATTTCCTAAACAATTTCTGAAATAATTATTTTAAAAATTAAATTAAATTAAAACTCAATAAACGGTACTCAATTCCCGCGTAATACCACTTATTGAGTTTTATTTCATTACACACGACAAAACTACAGTTGTCTTCGGCAGGTGATTACTAAAATTGTAGTATTCGAAACTAGTCGTGTGTGTGTAATGAAATACAACTCAATAAGTGGTATTATACGAGTATTTAATATTTTAAATAATCAACACGTCATTCCACAAAGCTAATGCCGAATCAATAAATAATATAATTTCTAAATTATTAAAGATTACCAAAATATAGTAAAAGGAGGTACTTCTGTTTATGTCACTTTTAGCAGATTGCTTACAGCAATATCGACTTACAACTACAAACCAACCATCATATAACTATTGTGGCATACTTGTAAACCATTCATTATATTAATGTTTGTATTTTTTTTTAAAAATTTATGTTTGATTTATTTAATGTTTATATTTATTTAATGTTTATGTATTTCATATTTTTAAGGTTTCCTAAACTTTCATAAAAAATATCCAAATTTAGAAAATGGTATTGAGGCAAGTTATAGCAACGTAGATATTTAAAACTAACAATTGATGTAGTAGAATTGCTTTTTTATATGACTAAATATAAATATGCTACAACAACCGGTTTTAACCCTTTGCCCGTACCTTATACACACAAAAAATTGGGCCTTGGCGGATTTTTCTGTACCTGGTACAGGCAAATATGAACCCTGGTACCCTGGTGAAGAAATAGCTCATGCTGATTTTACTCTATTATTTTATGAGGTAGTTGAATGTATTCTCGCAGGGTAGCTCTATATGTATGGATTGTAGAGAACTGTCGCCAAAAATCAGTATATTAACTGTTCTAAAATATGAACAAATAATTTGTTATGGACCATAAAACTATTATTAATAAAATACTTATCCGCACCACAATGGTTCATAGGGCACTGCATCATATAGAAGCAGTGTTATCTTGATTGTTAAATACACGAAGGAAAGGTGATCAGCCTTCCGCTTCAGGTATCAGTCCAGTCATATTGAATAAATATTAGACAATCACTAATATTTATTTTGACACCTCTTGGGAATCGAACCCGGGACCTCCAGCATGGTAGCCTAGAGCGCTAACCACTACACTATGGAGGCGGACAAAATTCACTAATTAAAAATGTCTTACCTGATATAATATCACTGGGCTAAACACTGATAAATATAATGCTAAAAACTGTGGTTTTTTAACATTAGGTAGGAAAAAACAAAAAAATCAATACAGTATCACAGCTTTAGAGTCATGCGGAGTACATAGCCTAGCGCCTAGCCAACTGCAACAGTTGTATCCATAGGTGCTGAATCTGTTGCCTTATTTTCGAGTTCCTCAAAAAGCTGAACCACCCTAGCCATTTTTTATTTATTATCTTTAAGTAAATGTTTTTTGCTTTTGTAAATTTTTCAAGCCTAAGAAAACAGCTAAGTAGGTAAACATCAAAGAACATGAAGGTTTGAAAGACACTTTATTACTAAAAATATAACACAGCTTACAGACCATAAATATTTATAATATAATATTATAATTTATAGTGAACAATAGAGAAAAAACAATGTTATATTTTTAAAATTTCATTTCTTTAAAGACGCATCTAAATATTATAGTTTTTTTCATGCTCTTGGAACACAACCAAATACAACATAACTAATATAGGTGGGTTTAAATTAAATGAACATTATTTTCAAATATTTTTTTATAAGTAATGAATGAGTGATATATCACTAATATTAAGTCAAGACACAATTTATGGTTATAATGAATTTATTTTTTGTGAACTGTTTTGCCTTGCGATGTATCATCAAACTATCAGACAGCGGATGCAAAAATAAAATCCCCTAAAATCATAACTTGTGTCCTGATTTATATTAACAATAATAGATTATTCAATTCTACAAAGTAACGCCGATTCAATAAATAATGAGTGATGTTTGAAAACACAATCTAATCCTTAAAAAATAAGAGAATCATCACAATGTAAGTCCATTTCTAAAACATTTTTCGTCTGTTATTTTATATTATTGAAACATATTCATTAATACAAGCACAGCATAGTTTAAGAATATAGAGCACGACTGCAATCGGTTCAGTTCAGCCATAATGTGCGAAATAGATGTTTTTAACTGTCGTGCTAGAGTAATATAGGTTTTGAATTAGAATATCCCAGAAGTAGTCAAATGTACTATTTAATGGACTAGTTTAGTGGTAAAAAAAAACTTTTTTTTAAAAGTACATGTACAAACAATAAATACAATTTCATCTCTTTTTCTAAAAACACTACTATACTGACAAAATTTGCATTGATAGTAGGATAAAAAATCTTTCATATTTATAATATATTTTAATTATTATTATATAAAGAACCTTAAAGCGATGAGTTCATATAACATACATATAAAGTACCCTATAAAATTAGCAGCCATGACTAACGTTTTAGACCCGGGTTTCCCCGAACACGAAAACCCTGGGTTTTCGATTTTACCAAACCCGAAAACCCGGGGTATTAGTTATTTATCTAATACAGTAGAATAACAATTATTTTAAGCAAGTTTCACACAGAAAACTATTTCACACTAGTTTATGAATTGGGGATTTCTGAATCAGAAGTAGCAGTTGAGGTGGGAGTTGACCCATCGGCATACCTGCCGCCAAATCTTGGCGGCCAAGTATATTTTACATTCGCATATCAGCCGCAGTTTAAGCCACGCCCCCATCCGTGGTAGTTCATATTATAAAGATACTTTAGTGTGATATCTACAAATCAGTAAAGTAAGCTTTTTGTAATGCATTATTTCTTATTATTTTTATACAAATTTATTGACGGCACTTGACCAAAGATGTCTCTGTAAGGATAGAATTATCCTTTTGATTGAAATATCAACTAAAATCAGTCAGAAATCAAAATTTTACATCTCAGGTATAATGTTTTATTGAGTTACTTTTTCAAGTTTTCTTGTTAATTTATCACATTTTTGATCTAGACACAATAAAATATGTGCATAATAGTTATATGTACCATATTTATTGGTAGAACAGTAAAAGTTTTAATTTTATGAGATAATTTTTATAACTCGGTTGAATTTGAACGCCTTTGACGCTTCAAACACGCGAGCAATATGATTGGTCGGACTGATTTGTACCACAAAAATCAATCTGTTTAGTGCGTGGTACCATTTTCTGCATTTAAAGATTATTTCTATGTTTGTTCTCATTTTATCAGGTGCAAAATATTAGCATCTCATTGTTTGACAAACCATATCACCTCCCCTCTGGACGGGGCAACTTTTTTACTTGCGGGGATACATTCAACAAAGTGTCTTTGTATACATATTTTGAAAAAAAACTGATATGCCGATGGGTTAAAGATGGAATTCAAGATGATGCTACAAATATTGGTGTTTTTATTAAACAAATGTCCCTATCCGATGAGCTCAGTATATTTCTGCAGGAGAATGATAAAAAAAAATCATAAAAAATAAAAATCTGGTTCATATATCATAAGAAAAGAAATTGAGTTGTGTCGAGCAACAAAAAGCGCATCTGAAATGCTAGATAAACTTTTAAGGTCTTCAACAACAATGGACCAACTTGGGTGAAAGCAGAAAGAGCGTTTACCGTAATGGGTCTCTTTGCTTATAAACTCAGAAGTCGATTCAATAATAATATAAGCACAAATGAGATATTTGTACCACTTTTATTTATGTTATACATGTCTCTAATAAATTATTTAAGTTCTTTGCTATTGACCAACTGGAACCAACAAAGTAAACCTGGGTTTTAATGTTCAAAATCGAAAACGCTAGCCATGACATATTAATATTGTAGAAGTTTTGGGTGATAAAATTGAGCGTGATTCTATGAATCTTTCTTTTTAATACATGTTGACATTAGACTATGAAATACATGTCTACTCAATAACAGTGTGTAGTAAGTAGGTTTTAAATTTTTAAAATTTAAACTAGAAAATACAATTACTAAATTGTAAGACATTTATGAAAATTGTAAGACATTGACATTTATATAAACTGAATTTTACTAATGAAAAATGTTGATAAAAATTTAAAGATTAATGTTCAATGTGTAAAAACATGTACCTACCTAAATGCAATAAAATAAAGTGGATTTTTCGCACACTACATTTTAAATGCAGATATATATACATATATATATATGTATATATATATATATATATTTATATATATATATATATATATATATATATATATATATATATATAAATGTATTTAAAAAAACACAGGTTTAATAGATAACTGCCAATAAACATCATTATTATTGTGATTTGTCTCATAGACGTATGCAGGTTGTGGTGTCAGAATGCAAGTGATTTTTTAAAAAGGCATATGGGTAAATGCTAACATACATAGAACATTGAAGATCGTATTCCCATGTCAATTTATTTGTAAATAGAATACTTGTGTTCTGACCCTGCAAAGTGCTATTGATTTTTAAAGGCATTGTGAATAGTGATTGCTTGCCTTCTACAATAATCCTCAAGTTTACATGTATCCTATGTTCAAAGATTGGGATATATATATATATATATATATATATATATATATATATATATATATATATATATGTATATATATATATATATATATATAAATATATATATATATATATATATATATATATATATATATATATATATATATATATATATATATATATATATAATAAAAACCTGACCTGAAAATTGATCTGTGACGATTCTGTATCATATCAATAGGGTTATATATTCTGTATTTGAGCCTGTTCCTAGACAATGTATATATATATATATATATATATATATATATATATATATATGTATGCATGGTGTGTGATATGTATACATATATATGTACAAAGTTTCAGGATAGAAACACACGCTCGCTAGATACCAGGACCCAATGAATTAACCTGTCTGGGTGTGAGTTTCTCCGGACAAAACTGTATCTGAGGAGTGGATTTGTTTTTGTTTTTTTTTTTACTTTTAAACTTTTATAGTATAGTCGATGCTATAAGCAACATGTTTTCTTGAATAAACAAAGATATTTACCCCAGTAAACATGATTTATATCAAAATTATCGAAATATCGATAAATCATGTTATTAACATGTTTTGATATAAATCGTGTCATAAATCATATTTTGTATCGGCCGTACATGTACGTCCAAACTCCTTTGAGAAAAGTTTGGTATGGCCGTACATGTACGGCCATACTCCCGGACAGGTTAAGGGTTCTCAACAGCATGTTTTTTCAGTTATTTTAAATTTAAATCTCTTGAATCTTATTTTCATGGATGGGGCCAGTGATTGGTTTAACCAAGGTATAGAAGCTTGTTAACACATTTCGGATGGGAAAGGAAAATTTCTACCCGTTCGGTCGATTGATGCTTAGTGACGGGAAGGGTATTTTTACCTTCTGCGTCGTCTTCATTTCAAAGTCAGAAAAGAAGGAATTAAATATTTAATGTTTTTATTTGAATATTATGTACCAATCTCTTTGTTAAGGTCTTAATTATACGTATATAATTATCAAATGCCATCACCAGCGGTCCGCAGGCATAAAAAACACCCGTCCGAGATGTGTTAAGACTGCCCTGTATAGACTATGAAAAGAAAACGTGGAATGTGTATATTATATAGTACACTAGTACGTTACCTCAAAAGCACAAATAAAAAATTTGGCAAATCACTAAAAGAGAGAGTACAATAATTTTTTTAACATTATTCATATTATTACATATTAATGTTACCATTTACGCTCAAATTAACACACACAAATTACCTTTCGTATTAAAATAATGTTATGTCAAAATATCGCCATTGTGTGGACACTTTATCTTCCAGTTTTTTCATAGTAATTTCTGACCGCCATGACTTTGTGGCAAATTTTTATGATGTCGGTTTTCTGTCAGCACATCAGAGTACAGAAACTTTTTTTTTAGTTGTTATTTTTATTGATAGATGATGGTGCGATGTCACTGTTTAATTATAATTGA
Source organism: Brachycentrus maculatus (assembly GCF_059751285.1). Lineage (NCBI taxonomy): Eukaryota > Metazoa > Arthropoda > Insecta > Trichoptera > Brachycentridae > Brachycentrus > Brachycentrus maculatus. The sequence goes on along the minus strand of NW_028281075.1, from coordinate 1,899,629 downwards.
TTTTAATGGATGTTAATAGAATCACTCAAAGCATATTGTATGAAGACTTAAGAACCGAGTCTTACAAAATATAAACTTGGCAGAACTGGGTACATAATATCAATTTGATCCCAAAGTCTTCATTCTGCACTTTCCAGTTATTTTTTCAAGTACCCATATCAAATTATACATTTTTTGATCTATCAATAAAACTATACAATATGAAACTGACTTAGTAAAAATACACCGCAGGACAAAAAAATCTACGAGTTTACTTGCTACCGCACGCCTTGACTTTACTGAACTCTTTTTCTAAGAAATCCTTTATCGATACCTCTTTCTTTTGTTCAATAAATTAAAGACACTTTGTGTCACCTTTCTACAATATTTACATTTGAAAATGTCTCAACAATTTTGTTTTACCCGCGTTTGAGGGAACATAACACAACAATCATGGAAAGTGCAAAGCAAATGTCGATAGCGATAAAATCCAAAATAATCACACTGTCGCAACAAAACATATCTAATTGTAAAATATCTCGTCGAGTTGGGTATTCAGAAGGTGCAGTGAGGTTTTTATTTAAAAAATTCCAACAAACTGGATCCATAGAACGGAAAAAAGGAAGCGGATGGGGGCGCGCGACATCTGCCCGAGATGATCGCTTAATAAAAAAAATTGTTATGCGCGATCGATTTTTAACGGCACTTAAAATACACGCAGAGGTGCAGTCTACTAGCTAATCAACATTTTCAGTAAAAACTGTGTTCAGGCGGCAGTTGGAGCATGGTTTCCAAGCACGAAGTCCCGCAAAGAAACCATTACTGACGAACAAAATGCAGAAGGCTAGACTGGATTGGGCGAAGGAGCACCAGAATTGGACCTTGGAGGATTGGCAAAATGTTATTTTCTCCGATGAATCAAAATTCAACCTTTTTGGTCCAGACGGCATAAAGATAGTTCGACGAAAACTTGGGGAAAAATACCATCCTTCGTGCGTCCCTCGAACCGTTAAACATTCACCATACGTCATGATTTGGGGGTGCATGACAGCGTACGGTTTGGGACCTCTAAATTTTATACAGGGTATGATGAATGCCATCCAGTACAAAAAAGTGCTGAAAAACCATCTTATTCCAACAATCGAGGACATTACGCAGTATACCGCGGACCCGATTTTTCAGGACGATTTGGCGCCGTGCCATAGAGCCCGCACTGTGAGTACAAATATTTATTTTTTAGTGCACTTTGTAGACCACTTGATAAATAATTTATTGTTTTTCTTACAGATCATTGAATACAAGGATAAAATTGGCTTAAAATCGTTGACGTGGCCCGGGAATAGTCCTGATTTGAACCCGATAGAAAATTTATGGGCGATTATGAAAAAAAAAGTTGGGAAAAAAAAATAAAAAAAACATTGAGGAATTAAAAAAAACTTGATTCAAGTTTAGGAAGAAGAAATAACATCAGAAATTTAAGATTCGCTTTACGCTTCGTTAAATAATAGAATTTTACATGTTATAAAAAATAAAGGTGAATTCACTAAGTATTAAATATTTTTAAATGTTATAAATATGTTTAAATGTAAAATACCTTAATTTAAAATAAAGCGCTTAGAACCTTCTTCTTAAATTTGAATAAAAAAATTACATGTCTTTTATTACTCCATCACAAACACTCGACCATAAATGAACCGTTATGGGTCTCTAAGGTTCGGATAATCTGATACCTGGTATATAATGGCAATTTCTAAGTACAATTCATGAGTAAGATCTTTCATTTTAACCTCGAAGTAACGAGTAGTCATCACATATGTTAAACAATACAAAAAAAACTAATTAAATATCAAGAATAATTCATTATGTGTCAATTTTAGTTTTTTTGAGGACTCGTAAATTTTTTTGTCCAGGGGTGTATAATAATATTTAGATACTAATTTTCAACTTTTAGCTCACCATTAAAAAATCTTTTTGCAGATTTGGATTCACAATATTGGGTTGTGTATAGGTCCGCCTCTGTAGTGTAGCGCTTTGGCTACCCTCGCTGTAGATACAGGATTTCATCCCCAGTGAGGTCAAATTAACTATAAGTGATTATACTCCCATATTTATTTAATATTACCTGATGTGCAGGACTGATCACATTGCTTTCACATAATTAACAAAAGATAACACTGTGTCTATAACACCGTTGGGTACAGATGAAAGTAAGAGGTTCAAGATATTGATTGAGTTGTGTTACAGTGATAAAACCAATGGTAGCATTAAAATAAGGCGACTGTAGATCCCTATGAGATATTAATATTTTATTTCATTTCAAGCACAGAGTGGATTGATAAATAACGTAATAAAATAAAACTTGTGTATGGCCGCTTTTAACATTCTTGGAAATCTTATATTCATATTGACTAGTTTATAAAAAAGAAAAATAGTTTATATTTCTTCATAAAAGAAAGATACATAGTTATGAAACCGGTCGATATTAATTCAAGATTTACAACAACAAATAACGGTTTAAACACTTTTAAATGGCAAGAATAAAAACAAATCATTTAAATATATGGAAAAAAATCCCAACACACAAGTTATTTATTCATGTTGGAAAATAAGGAAATGCATTTTAAGATAAAATACTTTTAAAAAACTTGCTTTCATAAAAATATAAACTTAATAATAAAAACAATAAGAGAACAATAATAGTGTATTGAAAAATGCATTATATGTATTCGGCTATTTGCACAATGCAAATAAATCAATAAACTTGGCCACCATAAATTATTTTTTCCTAAATTGAACAGCACAGTGACACATTACACACTAGACTAAAAATATTCAACATGTCTTGTACTAAATACTTGTATATTTAATCCAAATCGATTGGATTATGACTTCTTTGACTCATATTGAAATTGTGTGATTCTTTGAACTTTTTTAAAGACAAATTGAGATCTTCCATTGTTATGGGACGTATAGCATCATCATACTTGTCTTCAGAATCTGTATCGTTTGATGTAGAAGGGACCTCTTTCTGAAAATTTTAATAATTATCATTAATTACATGAAAAATATAACCCCTACTAACATATGTGTTTGGACTTAATATTAGATTTATATAGGGTCCGCCATCTAAAGTTTTTTTTTTCAACTAGTGCTTATTTCGTGAATGGTAACACTTAGCTCATGTCTGATTTGACAGATAATTAGTTTTATCCTTCCGCTGAGCGAATATGGTTGTGTATACGCTTGAACAACGCTGGGAAATATTGCGACATTCGACTTACAGAAGATGCCGATTTTGCCAAAAAAATCATCTTTTCGGATGAAGCTCATTTTGATCTTGGCGGGTATGTAAACAAGCAAAATTGTCGTATTTGGGGCACAGAAAACCCGCACGCATACATTGAAAAGCCGGTACACCCAAAACGAGTCACTGTTTGGTGCGGATTTTGGTCCAGAGGCATAATTGGGCCATTTTTCTTTGAAAATGAGCAAGGAGTGGCCGTTAGTCAATGGCGATCGTTATCGGGCCATGTTGAACGGATTTTTGTTCACAAAAATTGAAGAGGAGGATATTGGCAACATTTGGTTTCAACAGGACGGCGCTACGTGCCACACAGCCGAAGCTACACTCGATGTTTTGCGCCCCATTTTCAAAAAAAAAATGTTATTTGGCGGACCCTATATTTTAGAACAAAATTTTAAATGTTATGAATGTTAAAAGCATTTTCTTTAATGATGTTACTATAAATATACAAAAAAAAATCATTTAGAATTTTGTTTTAAAAGTGAAAAATATTAAACAGCTCATTTGTCAAAAAAAGTAATATAATATGTGAATATACGACTGTAGCATCATAGATCCATAACCCGCAAAAATATTATTTCATGGGTTTCATTTAACATTGTAAAAAGAGTCTATTTGGTAAACTAATTTTGTCATTGAAGTATTTCTGTTGTTTTCTTTCTACTTCCAACACTCGATTCTTTCATCCATTGTTTGGTTTATATAATATATTACCCAAACTACTTTCAAAAAGATTTATATTAGGAAACCATTTTTAAAGTAATCAATAATGCTTATCTCAGCATTGCATATATTATGTTACTTGAAATTATATAGCAAATATTACATTATTATACAAAACAATAATCAAAGAGACTTCACTATGACAATTTCAAATGTTAATTTTTCACGTCTTTTCCATTACATATTAACTTTTCAGAGGATGAGCTAATGCTAGTAGGAACTGGGGAGTTTGTTTTATGGTATACATGAGGGCAATCAATATATAATAGTTTCAGTTCGAGGATAAAGAAAATAGCTTTACTTATTAGGACTAACTTATTTTTTTATTCTCTACTACATTATTTTCATTACTGACCTCAATCAGCTTACTAGGCCAGTCGTTATGCTCTCCCTTGAATTTGTTGGGAATGAAATCAAGGGAGAGAAAAATTAAATTTAAAACGTAGATAATAAAGAAGCAGACTCACAAATAGGTTGTGTTTCAGTGACAGCTATTAAATGAGTAATGATCTTATCAGGGGCGTGCCTCCCATGTAGGTAGAAAAGTGGTGCCTATCCTAACTTACCCGCTTGATATATAAACACGCAACCAGTACCAATCCTTCCTTACTAAGTAGTACCAGCTTACCTTACTACCTACCTCTACTGCCTACCCTAGTAAGTAGTACCTAGCTTACCTTACTACTACCTCTACCCTAATTAATTATCTGTGCACGCTACTGGGTCTTATTGTTAAGAAACTTGGTATTTATACAAATAATTGAGTGCGATAAGACAAGGTTAATAATTTTGTATGTATTCATTTATAGCAGTACTACTACATATAAATACTGAGAGTATATTGAATACCACTCGTAAATAAATTTTCCTTTTATTATTAAATGCATATATGTTTTTATTAATGAATATATGCAAGTTGAATGAATAACATAATAGTACATACTACTTGATGAACATTATTTGCAACATCATACTATGTATGTCCATACTTTTTGTAGGTTAAAACACATTTCATTTCACAATTCGTACTGTCCAGGAAGATAGCCCTCAAACTATTCACATTGTTCTCATACCAATATCTTTGTAGGGCTTTTTACCTCTCTAATTCATTTAAAATATCAAAAGCATAAATAACTTTAATATTAATATCAAATAACACATTTAAAAAGAAAAGGATTACTTACCGGGTTATGTGAGATTTGTGACATGTAATCTCTAACCCTGTAAACGGAAGCATTTCGACACAATTCAAAAAGATCTGACCCAGAGAAACCTTCTGTCATCTGTGAGATTCGACGCGTGTCTACATCCGTGGCAATCGGCTCATTTCGCAAAATTAGTTTCAAAATATTATCCCTTTGTGATTGGTCGGGGAGACCAATCCGGAATGTGGCCGGCATCCGGCGCTGAATGGCCTTGTCCAAATCTTGGGGACGGTTAGTCGCTCCTACGAAAGAAAATAATTTTAAAATAATATATTAGTATGTCTGCTGAGCAATGTGAAACATCCATTATGTATCGAGTGTAATTTGAATGGATCTGTAAATGTCTATCTCTGTAGTTAGCACATTTTACTACCGTGGTGGAAGTCCCGGATAAGCATAATATCAGCAAGATGCCCCCCCTCCTCCCTTTTCAGTGGGGGAGACAAATGGTATAAATACTAGTGAACTAGTGACATAGTTGTGGATTATCACTAAGAAGATCAAAGATTATCAAGAAAAGGGTAATTTTCCTTCTGGTCTTAAAACTTACAATATTGCAAACGATTTCCATAATAATAATATAGATTTTTAAATAGATTCTTTTTTTTCAAACCTTTATCCGCACCCAATGGTGCATAGGGCACTGCATCATATAAACACATTGTTACTATCATCGTTAGTACATGAAGGAAAGGTGATCAGCCCTTCGCTTTAGGTGCCAGTCCAGGGTAATATTGAATAAATATTAGAGTGAAAAAATCACTTACATTTATTTGACCCCCCCCCTGGGAATCGAACCCGGGACCTCCAGAACGGTAGCCGAGCACGCTGACCATTACACTATGGAGGCGGACCAATTTTAAATACATAGAATTATAAATATAATAATACCAAACAATAAATCATGTGATATGATCATAAGGTAATAAGCAAGCTCATAGCCAAAAAACTATTTCACTTCCAAATATTGTGCATACCAGATTACAATGAAAAATTAAAATGTTAGCTCACCCATTACTATGACAGTGCAATTAGGATCTGTTATGAGTCCATCCCACAGGGACATGAATTGTGCCTTCATCATGGCGGTGGCCTCGTGGTCGTGCTGGTTACGTGAACGTAAAAAGGAATCAATCTCGTCTATGAATATTATGCACGGCTGTAACTTGACTGCCAAACTGAACACGGCGGCGGTCAGCTTCTGGGATTCTCCGTACCATTTGTCAGTGAGGATTGACAAATCTAGATTTATAAACTGAGTTTTCGCTTCCTTAGCCGTGGCTTTCGCAATCAGAGTCTTTCCAACCCCTGAAAATATTTGTGATATAATAATTGTACTTTTTTTTAAAATTACATATCGCTCACTCCTTTCAAGAACGTCACAAAGAAAAAATCATCAATTTTCAGTTGTGCATGTTTTCGGAATGCCAATAAATGTCCCAGCAAAAGCGGCATATTTTTAACTTAATATTTACCCGCTACAGGGCAGAAAGTGTTGTTTTTGCATTTTGAAGAAAAGGTATTGTTTAATTATTTTTTTTAATATCCTAAATATTTTTCAAATGGAGAAAAAACCTTCGGGTTTTACCTAAAAAGATCTGTTGCACAGCAAAAAGTTCAACATATATTTTTATATATTTGCTTGGTTTGATATATTTTTTTAATACTTTGTATTATATTTTTAAACTTTAAAAACATTCTCCTGAAAAATTAAGTTTTTTGATTTATGACGTTCTTGAAAGGAGTGAGCGATATATGTCTTAAAAAATCAGTATGTATTGTAATATGTGCATAAAGAATGTGAATCCAATTTTAAAACGAACAAAATAATACAACCTTGGAGTTGTAAAGGTTTACTTCTGTTTAGATTTAAGATTGAAACCAACTGTGGCAACAGAATTGCTCAAAACGGCAAAGCAAACAATGAATAACATGTGCAGTAAAGAACAAATACATTTGTAAAATTATAAAATAAGGTGTAATTAAGAGAGAAAAATCTCAATGATGATTGTTCAATTTTGAATTATTGTTTTAAAAATATAGTTAATTGGATTAAAATAATAATAAAAATAAAATTTCATTTAACAAGTTTTTCCTGTATTACATATTGGAATCTTGAAAGAAAAATAGTAAACTAAACAATTTAGCATAAGTCGAAAAATAGTGAATTTTCTGACAAGTTACATAATTTACAACCTTAAACAGGTTTACTTCCCAGTTTACTTAAAACTAGTCATGAGTGATTAAATTAAAAAAAAAAAACAAAAATGAATAATGACTTTTTCTGGAGAAATTGACATTTACTACATAAAACTACATAAATTAATGAATAACCTGGGGGTCCATGAAGCAGTACACCCTTTGGTGGTTGAGTAAGTAGAGAATCTGCAAATAGATCTCTCTTCTGAATGGGCAGGATAAGAGTTTCTTGTAGTTCCTGTATTATATCATCCAAACCGGCTATGTCATCCCAACATACCTGAAATTATTCTTATTTTCATTATAAAACTGTAACTTTTAATTTTATTTTATTTATATAATAATGTAATACAAAATAACACTAGTGTTTGAAAACTGACACAATCACTACATTTGGTAATTTTTTAAACAGAATATAGTAATTGAGGTGGGTTATATCATAAGTCGCTTCAGAGCGATATAGTCATTTTGATTATGAAAAATGGAATCCAATTCAACTATGAATATAAAAGTTTATGTTTATGTGAATATGTGTATGGGGGGCAAAACTTGTCTCATGTTTTGTCACTTATCTTATCCAATAGACGGATCACCTTCGCTGTATGTCACGCGATTCTTACTTCACACCAAGCTCAGAAAAGTTTATAATTTTTAATTTGTATTTGTTTTACAGCTAAACAATGTGTTACAGAGCTATATTACATTTTAAAACGTTTTTTTTATTAATATGAGACTCAAGTCTTCTTCTAGTCAAGTAGTATAAAGAAAGGAACATACATACAAAGGGTCTAATAAGATAAGTAACGCTGTGTCAATGGCTGCAAGGTCATAATTACAATTCTACAATTACAGAAATTTGTTAATAGAATTAATCTTCTTTATTTCAGGTATTTTTTTTGCCATCTGATCATATTATTGAATAAATTTAGAAGATATTTAAAAAAAAAGTTATGACGAAACCGTCAAAATATATTGCAGTGATTGAAAATACAGGAACTATGATTGAGGTCAATTACTCTGTCTAAAACTGGGAGCAAGCTGCTGCGGAAATATTTATGCCACAAGCAATAACATTCAAAATTTTCAGAGCTCAAAAGGTTCATTTAAGTAAGACAAATAAAAATAATGTCCTTGTGCAGGGTGAATTTTTTTGGTTTAAAAATGGTAGTGTTGTGACCAAGTCTATTACCCTTATCGGTCCAATGTCGAATCTCATTCGACATCGATTTTGTCCTCTTAGGTCCCATGTCAGATGTTATTCGACATTTTTTTAGGTATTATTTATTTAAAATGCAAGCTTACGTTTTTGACACATGCATCTATTACAACAGTATGTGGAGCAGAAGACAAATGATTGTTTTCCTATTGGAATGTAACTGTCTACCTACAATTTTTTTGTTAAATTTTGGGGGACCGGCAAGGGTTAAGAAAAAAACTCAAATTATTGCTTCTATCGATGTAGCAGTTCTTTCAATGAGTATTCCTACAAAGAGTTTAAACTCAAGTCATTTTAAATGCTAGAAAAGAACAACTTCAAATTAAACTATATCTAAAAAGTTTTCACGAGGTGGTGGCATCTACCACATTGCAAAGAATCTGAAAACCAGAATCAAGGTCGTTATTGCGAAGATCATGAAAATATCTAAAATAGTTAGTTTTTTTTTACTAATATGTCTCATACTAGCTATTGTGTGTACTTTATAAACAAATAAACATATCCATTCAATTACTATCTATCGTTTATCATCAAAACTCATTTTCGATTATGTTGTATAAAAACTTGCCTTCTCGATTTATATTTTAAAATATTCAAAAAACTTAAAAGAGAAATAATTTTAATATTGTGCATTTCATTCTGAATATATGCTTCATAATATCTACCAGTATTTTGTTTTGTTCTAATAATACCGACATTGGGCGACAGAGTCCACAACAGTCTACATAGAGCATATAGAATAATATGGTAAAATCAGTTTCCGCAATTTCTTAACTAGGGTGCCGGATTCGCCATACCAGGTATGGGCAAATCCACAAAGACCCATTTTTTATGCCGGTATGTGGTACGAGCAAATCGGGCAAAGGGTTAACGGAGATTATTGATCTATGTATAACCCCAAAAAAAACACAGAACTGAACAACGTTAATTACAATTCTCAATTTCATTATTTTAACATCTTAAGTCGGAAAAATCTTAAGTAAGGTTAAAAAGCCTGAGCAAAAACAATGTATTTTAATTGACTATCTAACAAAATATTATTTATAAAATTTCATGTTTCATACCGATATTTCATCAGGCACTACTAAATGCGCCGCAATCATCATTTCATAGTCAGTGAGTTTGTCAATCTGCAATTTATGGTGTTTCCTCAAGCCGAGTCTAAAAATATACAAATAAAAATGTTTCAACATCCTTACTAGTTTTGCTTTGAGGGTTAAGTTTACCACTCTTGCCTTGTCACAAGGGTTGATAAAGATGTTATATAATAAATTTTAAGAAATCATACAAATTCAAAAATATTTAATTAATAAATCAACTATGAAATTCTTGAATTTCGTCCTTACCTCCTCAATCTGTCATGAGCCTCGGTTTTTGCTTGCTTTTTATTTTTGTTAGTGGGATCCATTTGATTCATCAACCATTTCAAAGAAAAATAAGTGGCCACGGAAATTAACGATACTCTGACAACAACTTGGAATATTTCATTTCTGGTGAAAACAGAACCTTGACTCACTTGGCTCATCATGACAATCCGCGTCAGTGAAATAAACTCTGTAAAATAAAATACAATTTTTTGACGGAGTGATAGGGAACAAAGGTATATTCGATCAATATGTTGAAATACGGTGCATATTATTACATAAATATGGGAATCCTGATTATAGGTAGAATAGATAATTTAGCTGTTCTGATAATGGTCGATACGATTTTGAATAACTATTTATCTACAATACCGCGTACCAACCACATACCAAAACGACAAAACTCGAAAAGGAAAACCAGAAAATGTTCATAGATAAACACACCACAGATTATATAAAAAAGATATTAATTCATTTATACCAGCGGAGCGTTCATTTACATTGAACGATCACTCTAAATGATGTAGAGTTGTCAAATTACAAATGTTCGACCAAAGGAATATTTCATAAGCTGCTTCTTATCTTCCTTTGCTTATTTTGAGCAGAATATTATGATTATATATGAATTAGCCACCACATATAAATTTTCCGTCGGCACTTTCGGTTTGTGTTTTCATTTTTGGAACTCCGAATGCATGTATATCATATAAAACTACGTACCAAGCATATCGTTATTTATTCCAAGCGGAATTCCGAAAGAGGACAACGCCAGCCAAAAACACCAATGGAAAACTCACGTGTGCTAAGGAAGCTAAATTTGAGCTAAATATAATTCAATCACCAAACAATTTCGATATGAATTCTTATATTTTTGACAGTTGAATTTTACTAACATAATTTGTTTAGTATATTTAATACGTTAATAAAGTGCTTCTGAATATTTTTTTGCTCTACCTGGGAACTACAGGTGAGGCGCTGTCACTTGCTTGCTTTAAATTCGCGCCACAAAGCGATAGTTACTCCTAGAGCTCGTTCCTATAAAGGTGGAGACTGACCGGAGCATTTCGTCGTAACATAACATCGTAACATCGCTCGCAGCGAGCATCACTGAGCATCCGAAACTATGGATGGAGCGCTCGGCTCGGTGTACTGACTGCCTGAATGCTCGCATCGTAACGTGTTACGTTACGACTTCTCCGGTCAGTCTCCACCTTAATACGTTGCTATGCGAACAATCGTATAGTCAGTACAGCGTTCTGAGTGCTCTATCCATAGTCGGATGCTCGCTGCGAGCGACGTTACGACGAAATACTCCGGTCAGACCCCACCTGTTTTAACGTTTCGTCAACGTTTTCAGGCGTACAACGTTTACCATTCCACCCAGAAGCCTCCGTAGTGTAGTGGTGAGCGCGTTTAGTTAGCGTGCTGGTTTTCCTGAGTTTGATTCCAAGGGTAGGTCAAAATACTAAAGATTGATTTTCACTTTTATATTAATATTAACCTGGAGAAACAGAGGACTGATCACCTTTCTTTTCTTGCTTTCATGTGATTTACGGTCAAGACAACACCAATGTGATGCAGTACCCTATGCACCGTTGGATGCATGCAAACGAAAAATTTATTTAAAAAGTAAAAAAGCCTGTTGGTTTTAAAAACAAAAAAAATTAAACACCTTTAGCTGTTTTAGAAATAACTTATTTTATTCCAAAAATAACTGACTCGATAAAACAATATATATATTTTTGGGAAAATTTGCAGAACTATCTTCGAGGTCTACTTCAAAATTATCATAGTACTCTAATGAATTCACCTCATTTGATGGTATACCACCCGATAGTCACTGTACAAAGAACTTGACCCATAACAGACGAAATGAAGATGAAGTATGTATTATTAAAAAAGGGATAAGTAATCAGTTTATTTTCTAGCTTCTAACAATTGTATCGACAGCTATATAATTATATTTTGGATAGAAACATTATTTGTAGATATATAAATATATATATATATATATATATATATATATATATATATATATATATATATATATATATATATATATATTTATATATTTATATATTTATATATTTATATAAATATGTACATATATAATTTGTCTTAAATTTAACAATAATACGAATTAAATGCTAATTAAATTACTGGAGACATGTGTATCATAAACCAAGATTCTTAAATGGATTCTGTGTTCAAACTTTTAATATTTATTTAGTCTTTATTCGGGTAAAAAAGCAATATGTATTATGATACAAGAGATCGATATCGATATGGATATTATTAGTTTTTGTATGTCATATACTTTATTTGTATTTATTTCTGTAGTTAAAATATGTTATATAATAAAATACAGCATGATTTTAGAACGAATATTACTACAGTATTAATGTTTCAAGGTATACCCACATGAATTATGAATGTCAATTTAAAAATTGCCGCTCGAATTTATTTCCTGCCAACCAATCCGCAAAGTCATAGATAAATGTAGATTAAGTTTTATTCAGTTTTATTGCGTTTGCGGTGGCTGTTAGTTGTGTGGGTAGTGTTCGCGGCGGGCATTATCATATTTTAAAAAAAATATGTGTTGAAGTTTAAAACTGTGAGTCTATTTATTTAGAAAAAGTTTGAATAAAACACTCACATTCAGAGTGATGGTGTATTTTTATGTAACGAACAAAAAGTTTGTGTATAATAATATTTCAAATAAAGACGACAATATTTACGTTTAAAATATAATTAAGTTTTATTTAGTTGGTTCTTTGAAAAAATATTATTTTATTAATTTAGTTGCACGTTAATACATTATTTTAGGGATTAAATATTTAATAAAAATGATAACAATTTAAACCACAGCTAGGAACAAATTAGTATAAAACAAAAATTTATGTATGGTAATTCAAAAGATATAATTTTTGATAAAAATACACATGTACATGTAATTTTTGAATACACGTTATATAGATTTCATTTCCTCGGAAAAGGTTGGCAAGAAGGATAGAATGCCGTAAACTATGCATATTGCTTCCCGCCTCTTTGCACCTCATAAGTACGTCACATGATAATATAATTATTATTGTGTTCAAATATTCTTATTTTTGATTAAACTAATGAAATCAGTAAAATAATAACCCAGAATACTACCAAAACTTAACACCATCTAAAGTTAATTTTGTCTTCTTTTTATAGCAGTTTTATTAAGTAAAAAGTGCATACTTATTTATATCCATACGTTTTAAGTGTCTCAACTCAAATAGACAATACATTCATAATTAATATGACTTTGAATACTGAGAGTTAAAACTAATTATAAAGTTCAAACTTATAATAAAAGACTCGGTGATAACTTATACCAATAAATAATGAGTTGTTATTAGAACACTTGTTTAAAAAATATTTAACATACTACGTCGGTGATTCACTATAACACAGAACCCAAAAGTTATGTATTCCTATAAAACTGTAATCAATGTGAATGAAATATTATTATAAATACCAACTTCCAAAATTAATAAAATATGGATAAAAACATCGGAAGTAACGATAAATCCTCAACCCCGGATCCTATTATAGAAGGACTTGTGAAATTCAGGGATGGAAAAAAGGTAAATTATCATTATTTATTTATTTATTTTCCATAATCTTTAAGTAACCATTGAATAATATAATATATAATAATATAATATAATATAATAGTACTTTTATAGAAAATTGAATACCGTTTTCGTGATTTACATAATAATTTTCCAGATTTTCTTTCAAGCAACTCAATTTTTTTTAAACAAAAACACCGTTCAAGATGAAACAGCTGTCACTCGAATTAAACAATTAACTATTTGCATAATCATCGTGCTTGTTTCCTTACTTCCTTAAATTATTATTGTAAAATCGTCCCGCTAAAATCAAGGAGTGTCATTTATTCGTACTTCGGCACGTGATAATGAAATTAGAAGCTTTGAATGTGAATATTATCAAAATAATCAAGTTTTCTAATTCGAAAACTTTTTATAAGTAAATAATTAATATCTTCTGATTTTATAAAAAAGAATATCATTAAAAATATAAACATTCAATAAAAAAAAAGATCTTACGTTGGTCACTCACGATTTTTTTGTCAGTTTCGATTCAATTCTCACTTGACGAAATGTATTTGTGCTTGTGATTTTGTTTTGAAAGTTGTAAATTGTTGGAATTTAAATATTGAAGTAATTTTTTAAAAATATGAAAAATCACATACTAACTTTGTGATAACATTATGTTGTACACATATGCATTTGTGTGTACCTTCACACCAATCAATATGTGTTTTTTTCTGTTGATCCACAGGCAACGACCATGAACTCATGCATGCGTTGCAATAATTACAAACTGCATCAGGATGAAAAAAAAATAACCTTATTGTCATTAAATTTTTTCGTCTTTTAAAACCCAACAGTTTAATTATTTTGGGTTTTCTTGAATAAAAAAGATTCCCGTCATCTTGTTTTCTTAAATTTTATCTTGACTTAGCGTAAGGTGAGTGACGTCAACAATAGTTATTACTGAAATGTAACAACGCGAAGCCTTCTAGCGATAACAGATTTAGCGAGGTTCGTTGATTATCGCTTTACCTACTTGAAATATACACAAATAAGTATATGCATTTTTAAAATTGTCTTAAAACGATTACTTACCTACTTCTTGTTTAATACTGTATTAAGGATATATCATGGAAAAAGAATAAAGAGCATATTTAGAAAATCTGCAAATAAAACCAATTTCTTCAAGTTTCAAGTAAAAAAAAATCTGTCCCGAGCAGTCAAAAACTCAATAGCGCATTTGTCGAGATTGTTTTATTTTATCATTATCTGTTTCTTACACTACATATTTGTATTAAAAGTATTAACGACAACAAAAAACAGGGTTATCAAAATTAACACTTACATTCAAAATGGCTTAAACTATTTTGAACCGAAAGGCCACTTGGAAAATAGGCCCGAATAATAATAAATAAGTCCGAATAGAAAAATAAAATGGATGTTCACTGTTCACAATTTTGCTGATATCTAAAATGAATACACAATTCCACATTTAAAACTATTAACCAGTTTTGTTTTTATAAAATATTACTGGTACTATCCACTGATTTAACGCGTTGAACGCGTTATGCAAAAAATAAAAGTTGATTTGAAAAATGTTAATTTTCCATATAAAATAAGGTATTCTATAAAATTCCTTGTATTTGTTTAAGTCATGGACTAAAGTCGATTTACGCGTCCAAAGGGTTAATACATTATAAAAACTTTATTCTATGGTGGCTATTGGTATAAATTTACAAAAAGCAACAAAGAAAAATAAGTATATGATTTTTTTGTTATTGACGGGTTTTGGAAATAAACATCCATAATTCCCATATATATAAAATAACCCATTTGTCATCAAATCAATACTATCGGCTTCTTAGTTAATGTACTAGCATATACAAATTATAAACATTACAAATAAAACCTTTTTTCTAGTGGAAATCCAGATGGTGTGTTATCCGAAAGCTGTCGCCCGTTGCAGGTAATTTATACTTATTTATTTACATAATACTATACTATGTGTTTTTTTTTTACATATTATGTGTTTTTAATTAACGTGGATAAAACACATTGAATATCAAAATGATTCATGATAGCGTGTTTGTTTGGAACTATATTAAAACACTCATTTCCAAATGTCCTTTTGATAAAATATGATGTTTTAGTATCGAAACACCCATTATAATAATAAAATAATATACTTTTGCTATCTAACATACTAACGATTTGCGAGCTTAATGATTCGATTTAGTCATTGTATGCATGAATCACACGTAGATTCAATATAATCGATGCAGTCAAAATTTTAGGCACGTATTCTTTCAACTACATAATATGCAGATACATATTAGATGATAAAATATGTAAGATGATATCCTAATTATTATTTTAGATTCACCGACGACAAGCCTTTGCTAATGTGGTCGTTCAAATAATATCATTCTTTTTACTCTTATCCGCACCCAATGGCGCATAGGGCACAGCATATTTTATAATCAGTGCTATCTTTATCTTTGAATACATAAAATAAAAGTGATCAGCTTTGCATAACAGGTACCAACCAGTCCAGTGTAACGTTTAATAAACGGTTAAGTGAAAAATCACACATATTTTCACTATTATTACCGTACGATTCCCGGGGGGAATCGTACGGTAATAATAGTAGCCAAACGCTTTAACCACTACACTGTAGTGGATAACAAATTAATTGTTAGTCGAATATCGAACCCCCTCGACGTAGTCTCTAAATTCATCAGAATAATGTCACTAATACGCAAAAATGTCGTAAAAGTGACGTTTTATTGACAATTTTATTGATCGCCTTACAGTCTTCAGAAACTTAAAAATAAATATTTTAAAATTGATTAACATAGTCAATGTAGATACTATATAGAAAAGCATAAGAATGATTTCAAATTAGATAATAAATGAAGAAACCTTTTTGGTCACTTTACATAATGGCATATTAATAATTATGTATCTTCTTCAAACCCTTATCCGCACCCCAATGGTGCATAGGGCACTGCATCATATAAACGCAGTGTTATCTTGATCGTTAACACATGAAGGAAAGGTGATCAGCCCTCCGCTTCAGGAACTAGTCCAGGGTAATATCGAATAAATATTAGAGTGAAAAAATCACTTATATTCATTTGACCCACCCTGGGAATCGAACCCGGGACCTACAGAACGGTAGCCGAGCGTGCTGACCATTACACTACGGAGGCGGACAATTATGTATGATGGTCAATAATAAAGTTTGCAGTTTACCTAGTGACTTATCCACGTATTTTTGATTCCCACTAGCTATCGGCCAAGAGATATCTCGTTCTACTAAATAAAATATTTTCTTACTTTATAAAAAAAAGTATGACGTGTACTGTGTGTACATGTGTTCATAAATATCAATGATAGGTTCAGTAATTCGTCATAGATAAAATGATTTAGGTACTAGATTGTTACTTATTGTTAATGACTGTAGCTGAGGTAGGTACGGCTTTTGCATTGTGTCCTTATTGTGTCCTCGTCCCAGGACAACATCTGCCGCCGATCGAAAGCCAAAGGAATAATACTAGGCCGAAAAGGATCGTCTATATTTATTGATATTTGATACCGAATCACGAAACTCGACACCCCTTCACCACAGCTAAAATTCGGAAATGTCTTGCGTATTTCACGTTGTTAGATATTATTAAATACCGACTCATGTCATGAAAGAAGAGACGGAAACACATGTTTTTTTATATAGAAATCTAATAAAAGAGTTCTTAATGTATCACATAGATGAATATAAAACAACGTTGGTATTAATTTTCAGTATACGTATGCATAGTATTAAAAAAGTATTGATTTTCAATTGAAGGAAAAACTTAAAAGATTAGGATAACAAAAAAAAACATTACAAGCCAACAAAACCGCATGAGAAAGGACACGAAAACAATAACTTATGACATGTTTATATAAATGCATAACTATTTTTACTGTTATTAAACGAGTAGGTGAGTGCCGCAATCTAAGTACCTATTGGAAAATGTCGAATCAGAAAAATGGCGTTTTAAATTTTAGAGTTACATTTTGATAAAATTTGACATTTCTTAAATTTTGAATTTATGTAATATTAAGGTGATGATAAAATGATATATCGTATTTGTTAAATAAGCTCCGTCTGTGTGCGTACCTATGCATGAATGAACACATGTGTGCATTTTAATTCAATTAAATCACGCGCCCAAATTACTTTGTTTTCAATTCAACATTCATTACATATTTTGTTTACCGCAACACATAACTTTATTTTCTGTATTGAAAAGTAACAATTATTACATTTATTACTATTATTTTACTAAATAAAACTGATTGAAGATTTCTCCTATTCAAGATTTACCACCGGTCTTTTATCCCTAGCCCCAACTTTTGTTAGGAATAATAATAAATAATAACCTCAAGGGTGTATGCTTGTGCTGGTTCCACAGCGTGTATTATATGTAGGTATGCGTTTCCATTTCCACTACAAATATTTTACACCTTTTGTTATTAAGAGCGCCATTGTAATGTGTGCTCCGAATGTGTTCGATGTATGAGATGATGATGTATGGCTTCGGCGCAATACCGAAAACTAATTTATATCAAACAAATTCTAGAAACTAGTAATTTTCAAGATCCAATGACTTCATATCTAGAAATTTGAAGGTCTGTCAGGAGTTTCCGTAACTTAATTTCGGTGTTTTTATTTTTCTATCAGGACCTAATGAGACCTACTTCAGTTTTACTTGATTGAATTGACCTCTTTTACAGAATCTTGGGATTTTCGAAAATGTTTTGAGACTACTATCTGAATATAGATTGGTATAATATCTAGTAATATTTGGTGATATCACATTCGTATATTATAAAACTTTTTTTATTGTCCATGAACCATAAAGTGAGTAGAATATTTTTATATTTCTGCGTTTGCTTAGCATTTAGATAACGCACAACCCGTGTACGTGCATTATACATATTCGTGTAATAAATTATCTGTTCACACTAATAAAATAATATAGTTACTAACAACCCGTGAAACATTTAAAAAGATAATTTTTAAATGTATTTTGACTGTGGTGTTATTTTTATTCATATGTAAAACGATTAGGTATAACATATAGCTCAAATTGTTTGAGAATCTGGTAGTTTTAAGGGAAAATGTTGTAGTACTTATAATAAACCAATATAATACAAGTTACATATATCGACAATTTAATCTCTATCAGGCTTAGTAAATAAAATAAGATAAGGATATTAGATCTACTAATATAATATTTTGATAAAGTAACATTCAACGTAACACCTTGGCTTGATATTTGACAAACACAATTTTATCGAAAATAAGATAGTACAAAAATACACCGTTCGGTATAAGTATAATTTCGATATCTGTTTGTTTTGTTAATATGCGTATTCACAAATCCTGTTAATATTTGACTTATAAAAATATGGAGCAAAAACTCCATATAAAAATATGTTCCTGGCTGTTCCTCATCCCCTGTATCTTACCCTCATCCGGTTGAAGAAAAAACATTCTCTAGGAAATTACCGTCGCTTTAGACTCATGTATAAAAAACCCATAGTTTTCTGGGTGAAAATAGAATACGGGGGTGAGAACCGCCCAGAGAATTTCTTTTTTATATGGATTTTTATGAATTTATTCTTAGGATTTGTATAAATTATTATGATTTGATAAAATAATGCATATTATTATGTTGATATTTTTAAGCGTTCTTAAAAAAAACACCTGTTATAACATCCTGAATATTATTCTCATAATCGTCAAACCAAATATAATAACAATAAAACAGATGTAAGTGCCAACCAAATAAGTTCACTACCCCTACACCCTACACTGACCATTCTAAGTGCACGTTGTTTTACTCTGGGAAGCACTACAGTAGTCCTAAAAAGCAAGAACGGAGGCATATTTTTTGGTTGGTTGGAAGATATTACATACTTTTTAGCAATAACCCCGCCAACGTACATATTTCTTTTCTGTACATGAAGTTTAATTAATTAAATAAAATTAAAACATATATTTGAGAACCGATGTAAAAAAAAAAAACTGCTTGCCCATATTTAAAAGGTTTATGATATTTAGATTGTATTAATTATGAAAAATTAAACTTATTGGTACAATTATTATTAAGTTTTTAAAGGTAAAACAGTTATTAACCCTTCAAACGCGTTAAGCAAAAAATAAAAGTTGATTTGAAAAATGCAAATTTTCCATAAAAAATAAAGTATTATATGAAATTCCTTTTATTTCATTTGATTTGTTTAAGCCATGGACTATAGTCGATTTACGCGTGAAAAGGAGAAAAAATTCGGGCGACTTAGTCGATTTACGCGTCCAAAGGGTTAACAATAAAAAAATAATGATATTATACATGAAACCGACAACAGATTTTTATTTTGAAAATCTAGCTTCTACGAATAATAAAACAATATTTGTGAATTATTTATTATGGCTATTATAAATAAACAATGGATGACATTTTGAACATTTGTTATATTTTATTCCATTGCAGGTATTAAATTTATTCGATTTCATCCTTCTGGTATGGGTTTTCTGGTAATGCACTGATTGATCCATTATCCATTCATCAAAGGCAAATTTTCACCGAAAACTTACAAGAAATCGTAGCTCTTTGATATTTTGCATAGAGTGAGAATATCGTCATGAAGGAAAAAGTTAATATCATTTAGTTGTGCGCAACATTATAATAAATCAGACAAGTTAACAATAAATACAGGTTTTTACAAACTTTTAAATATTATATTTATGAAATGTACTAATGTTACATTAGGTTTTTTATTTATTGTTTCGGCATTAACTTTGTGGTAAGACATGTTACAATAATTAAAGAAAACACTTCGTTTTTTACCACTTGAGTTTAATTATAGACTACATGTTTCAGAAGCTAAACTTCCATCATTCAGGTCTGTATAATAACTAAAATATAAAATATAAAATTGTTAAAGCGGTCTTGTTAGTAATTATTTTTCGGAATTTGCAAATCATATAATAGATACTAATCACTCATTTCACTCCCATAAATTAAAATTATTACACCTTGTTCCATATAAAGGCCAAATTATGAATTATCTTGAAAATTTAGAAATACAAAAAAACCTGAATTCTAATAATAATTTATTAAATAATATATTGTTTCAAAATTCTTCGCCATTGCTTTAAATTTTTCCTTTGTTTTCAAACTCCGTTCCTTGACTAACCCCTTCCCCTTACTTTCCCCCTATCCTTATTTATAGAACAATTTTATATTTTATATTTTAGTTATTATACAGACCTGAATGATGGAAGTTTAGCTTCTGAAACATGTAGTCTATAATTAAACTCAAGTGGTAAAAAACGAAGTGTTTTCTTTAATTATTGTTACATTAGGTTGTTAATTGATTTATTCTCAAAATATTTTTTGCAACTTATAGCAATCATTTTGTATTAGTATAAACAAATATTATTATACATATTCCCAAAACATAATCGTAAATTCTCTGGGCTAAACAAGCCTCAAGACGGAAACACTCAAAGCTGACATCGTGTTCCCGGACTTAAGGCTCAGCATTCGTTAAGTCGCAACTTAATTTTCTCTATATCCAGGCAACATTTTACGTAACATTTTAGTATTTTTCTTAAAACACCGTTTTTGCAGTGAAAAATAAGTTTTTCTTTGAAATATTAATATGGTTTTCAAAAGAAAAGAGTTACTGAAATTTACGGAGGTAAAAAAATATATAAAAATATTTTTTCTGTGTTTATTATAAAAAACAAAATATCCAATTGAATTCTTAAAAAAAATCAGGCGTAAGCAGACATGTGACCTCTCCGGTGGTTTCTGGTGGAATGAATGCGACTTAACGAATACTGGGCCTAACTTGTACCTTGAATATTTACTAGCTTTCTAAATAGATAACATACGTGATCACTATCAAGTTTGTGGTTGACATTATAAATATGTAGCTATATACTAAAGGTGCAATTCAAGCATGTTCTAAAAAACAAAATATCCAATATACATTCTTAAAAAAAAATCGGGCGTGAGCAGACATGTGACCTCTCCGGTGGTTTCTGGTGGAATGAATGCGACTTAACGAATACTGGGCCTAACTTGTACCTTGAATATTTACTAGCTTTCTAAATAGATAACATACGTGATCACTATCGAGTTTGTGGTTGACATTATAAATATGCAGCTATATACTAAGGGTGCAATTCAAGCATGAACTTTCCTCTTTTCGCTTTCCACTATGATTATTCACTTAATATATCGAAATAAGTTTTTAATATAGTCACGAAGTACCTATTTCTTATTCAACGTCTCTAAAAATCGTTGAATACCTTTATACATAAGTATATACATTACATATTTACTAAAGTCAAAATTAAAACTATTTTTTATCTACATTTAATATCTACAATGCACGTTTTATGTAATTTAACTTCTTAAAAATAAAATAATAAAATAAAAAAACTGATAATTTTACAATACATAAAATAAAACGATGTTATCACAAATAACCTTTAATTGTATAACGGTGTGCATTTCATAATGTCGATTTTTTATTCGATAATTTTTTTTCGTAGATATTACTCATGGGATAATTTATTTTGAGTAATGTGAACTGTCGGACAATAAATTGGGTACCTTTATAATAGATATAAGTTAATGTCTACGTACTTACATTTAAAATGTCTTAGGTAAGACTTTAATTTAATATTGGTTCAAGTAGAAATTCAGTAGTTGGTTTTAGTAAAAAATATTTACGTTGAAAAGCGAAAAGGACGTAAGCGACATTTGGTTATGGGTATAAAATATAAACTAACCTATTTTATTTAAGCATAATATTTTTTACGCTGACCTAGTTGATAATGAGTAATTGTAATTAGGTGTTTTTAATGAATGGAATATGTAGATAATGGAATTGCACTACTTTTCGAAATGCGACATAAAATTACCACAAAATGCGATTTTTTATAAAATCATAATTACTGAAATTATTTAGCCACCTGCTGGTTATAACTTTCCCACAAGAAAGTAGGTACATACTATGTATGTCGTTAATTTACCAATAACAACCGATAATTCATCGGCCATTAAACCAAAATTAAATCACCAATATGTGTAGTAAAAAAGGGTACAAATGGCCAACTATACGACAAGTAATTTGCAGCTCACAGTGATTGGGATTTAATGTAAGAAAGCATCTGCCGAACAGGAAAAGCTGACCACCTGATTGAATTCTTATCCGGAACAAAATCTTCCTGCACGCGTTCCCTGCTTCGTGCTTGGTATTATCATCTTTCTTACATTGTTGTTATCTATCTATTGTCTATGCTCGTATTCCTTTGTTTCTGGTACTGTCCCAGTTCCATTTAGCGTGTATTTGTAATATTATAAATGAAATTTATTCTAAATACTTGGCCATCTAGAATATTTGATAGCATTGACCGCATTTGAACTACACTTTTCCAGAAAGAGAAAAAATAAATAAAGATTGTTATGACATAACTAAATACTACTATAATAGTTAATTATAACATAGTCTTCATCATAGTAAATAGCACGATTAGATTATGGATGAAATTTTGGGTCTCATATCCGAAATGAAAAATATTAAAATAGTGTAGTCGGATGTTTTATAAATTTTTAGGCTCGCGAATCCGAATGGATAAATTTTAAGTGATTTTATTGTTAAAAACAATGGTTTTATTTTTCACACCTTTAAAAAACGTGTAGAATTTTTTTTATTATAAAAAAATCGTATCCGTATATAAAAAGCACCTACTCTACCTTCTTCAGATATCTTAAGTTGGCCTTAGGTTTTTAGTTAACTGGAACCTCATTTGCACTATTATAATTTAATGTGTTATCCTGACAAGGTTTTAAGATAGGATTTTACATTGATATGTCCGCCTCCGTAGTGTAATGGTCAGCACGCTCGGCTACCGTTCTGGAGGTTCCGGATTCGATTCCCAGGGTCAACTGAATATAAGTGATTTTTCACTCTAATATTTTTTCAACCCTGGACTGGTACCTGAAGCAGAGGTTTGATCACCTTTCCTTCGTGTGTTAGCGATCAAGATAGCACTGCATTTATATAATGCAGTGCCCTATGCACCATTAGGTGTGGATAACGGTTGGGATGAAAAAAAATGAATGATATTTGCAAAAATCCACTTTTTAGGAGTATTTTTTTTTAAACTTATTAAAAAAAATTGTTTTTCTCGTTAAAATTAGTCGATCGGTGAATTCAATAGGTTGGAATGTTTTTCAAAAAGGTTTCGATCAAATTACCCGCGGTTGACCATTGAAATTATTTGAATACATATTTGCAAGTCCCCGTGAGACCAATTTGAAAAAGCCAAATGAAACCTGTTTGCTAATTTCCAAACGGTATGCAGGAGGCAAGAGTTGTGCAGGTGTGTGGTGTGTGTTGTACCTGTGTTTGTGAGGTAGGTAATTACCTATTTCGTGAATGTTTGTAGTGTCTACTGAGTGGATTGGTCGCTGAATTTTAACTTGTTTATTCGTTTACATCGATACTCAAAAATACCTTCTTAGCGCTCCTTACACATTGATTATTTTAATTATTTTCATAGTACAAATAAAAAGTACGAAATTATAATTTTTTTAATTCAAGTTTTTTTTACTTAAATTAATTAGACTTTAAACGCTTTCATTAGTTTCATTTGAATGTAAAAAAAAACATAAAATTTTACTTAAAATAAACAATTTTTGTTAGCCATTTATTTCTTGCTTAATCCTGGGACCAGTCCCAAAATCCCGGTATAGAATTTGTACAATTCAAAATTTCGGTATTGCAAAATAACATTGGAATTGTATTCTGTATATGTAGCACACGAATGTTAATATTATTATGTGTTAGAATTAGGTTCGAAACCGTATACACTGCATAATATTGTATTATCGTTATTAAAAAGAAATCAATGTTTATTCATGGTAAAGTTTGAATTCAGCGTAAAGGTATAACAAAATTTATTATCGTGGTCGACTTTTATTGTTTGTTTGATCATGCTTCAAACATAACGTGATATTCTTAGCAAATAAATTTATAATGACCTCACTACCAGAGAGAAATCTATGTATTTACTAATACGTGATTGTTGCAATAAAACGCCGTAAGTTTTATAGTCTCAGTTTGTATTTTTTTATCAGTAGGTGTTATTTATAATATTGTTTTTATTTATAAAATTATTATCGATCTTCTCTCATCCAAACTTAGTTATCGAAAGTACCGGTTCAAGTTTTATTACTTGCCATACTAAATACTCACCATTATTCCATAATATCCTGATTGACAACTAACTTGGCAATGAAATGTACAGTGTGCTTGTGTTACAGTATATTGGGTAACAAAATTATTTCATTAATTGATTCGGCAGTCACTTTTTGGTAAAATCTATCGATTTTAAATATAAGTTTTGCTTAGTTAAATATAAATAAAAAAAAATAAATAAATATAAGTGATTTTTTCACTGCCATATTTATTCAATATTACCCTGGACTGGTACCTGAAGCGGAGGGCTGATCACCTTTCCTTCATGTGTAAACGATCAAGATAACACTGCGTTTATATGACGCAGTGCCCTATGCACCATTGGGGTGCGGATAAGGGTTTTATTATTATTATTATTAGTTAAATACCATTGTTATTGAAAATATATTGTGACACGTGTTTTGATGCGTTCCGCATCATTTTCAAACATCGCATACGGTGATTGAAAATGATGGATAATACTTTTTAGTTTTCTGTTACTCTATTCAGAGAAATAAAAAGAGAAAAAATGCCTTTTTTAAAAATTAAATAAAATATGAAACTTCGTTTTTAAAACGTTAAGGCGTAATGTACATATAAATAAAATTCGATTGAATGTAACGCTAATTTATAATAAGTATATAATAATTTCCCATAAATTTATATTATTTTACTCTGTCTTCAACACCCCTCGTGTTACCACAATCCACTCTTGTACCTTGATTAGTTGGTAGCAAAAGAAGATTTATAACGCGAGAACTTACTGGACTCTGATCCACTCTCTTAGTTGAGACCCGAGAATTTTGCCACCAAGAGACCAAGAGAGACATTATGATCTGCACGATACTGCGAACTCGAGCTGGTAAGTGGTAAATAATACCTGTTCAACATTCTCTCCGCTTGGCCTATAACAAATAACAACAACGGAACATCGTTTATCATTTACTGCACTAAAAAAATGAGGCCGTGATAATATGTTCGCGTGTAGTTGAAGATAATTAATGTTTGCATATTTCTGTGTTATGTCTCTCTACACAAAATAAAAACGTCAAAGGCTTCCATACTTACCTGCCTTGATATTGCAATAAAGATAAGATGTTTATTAAAAACTTCAATATTTAATTACGAATTTTATGTATTTTAGTTACCAATATGCAGCGTATGAAATGAAATCGGTGGCCATACTGCAGTATGTATTTGAAATCTTGATAAAATAACGCCAATATCGTGCTTAGTATTAATATCATCATCATGGGCGCAGTTCATTAGCAATATTATCTTCGTATGTATCTCTGGAGTTGTTATTCGTAATCGCATTCCGCCGAAAGGTATGCTTACTGAATAAAATGATAAAAACTAATATCTTTAATTAATATTTGATAATAAATTCTTATCTGTACTTTAAGCTCGAACAATTAGAAGATTTCCAATCTCGTAGCCGAGAGTTCAATATTATCATTAACTCCTTTTATTTTTACAATTTATTACATTATGATTGTTTTTAAAAGTGGACAATATTATAATTTATATTTGAAGCATTAACTCTGTGATTTTCCATTTTATTATTAAAATGTAACTTTGTTTTAAAATCACCATAATGATTTTAAAACAAAGTTACATTTGAATTATAAAGGGGATAATATTTTATAAAAACGGTTTGAGAAGAAAAATCCACGTCTGCATCTTGCGACTTTGCAAAAATCATTTAAATAATTTATGTTTGTTTTTAAAGCTGTCGCTTTACATCATTGTATTATTTTAAAGATTCTGCTTATTAGAAGTTGTGTGAAGAAAATATTGAAAGATTCTCCTAAAACTGACGATTTTTCTTCTGGGCGTAGAGAGTAAAACAAATATAATAAATATATATTGTATTTTCATCAAAGCAGCTTTTGCTACGAAACTGTCGGAAAAAACCCACGTTCGGGTATTATGTGACCATAAAAATGATGTAGACATTATGGGATATTTTACCCTTATACGTACATGGAGTAATAGCTTTAAGTGGCAGAGTTGACAAATATTAGTTCGGGAACTTGGAACCTTAGATGGGTAGCGGAAATAGTTGACTCGAAACATTTTTTCGTGCGTCTACCTCCTGAGAATGGGAACAGTGGTTTAATTTTGATATTATCGACTTAGTTTTTGTATTTACTATCCACCAGCTAGTTGTTAGTTGCACAATCAGCATTTGCCATTGTTTGGTAAGTGTGCCTCACTCCGAGTAATAATTTACGTTTAGCTTACGCTCGTGCGTGTCGGATGAATTTACTCTACCATTGCTCTCGTATAGTATTTATAAATAGCAGTTGCTGGTAGTTGTTATATCTCGCTTATAATATACTCTTACTGATTCTGATCTGGCAAAATATGAACTTGATATATTATTTTGTTATATTATTTTGTTCGGTAAGCCATACAATAATTTCTTGAAAGGCGGCTTGCCAACGTCCTTTTGTTGCTTTAAATAATACTTAATAATTTTATTTAGATCATACGTGAGCAAAGTGAAAACATTATTATCTAATCGGATAATTGAAGACGGATTTTGTTTTACAAGTAATATAACGCAATTATTTATTTAATGCAAGGAAGGCCATGGTACATTTATATATCCCTGTTAAATAATGTTTTCTATTTACCCCTTTTGTTTTATATTGGCGATGTAGACAATTACTTACTCTACCTATGTTGGTCACGATCGTGAACCAATGCCTCGAAATAACAAGAACCTAGAAATAAGTAGGTATTATTCGCTGGAATTGATCTGACGTAATCCCCTGCAGATTCAGGCTTATCCTCTACCAAAACCAGTCCTGTTAGGTTTCATTTTGTCTCGAGTTTGTATAGAAGTGACGCAACGTGCATTATATTTCCTTTCTGTCGGATTTCTTTACTGAAACTAAATGACTTTTAAATTAGCTAATATTCATTCCAAGGTCAAATTATTATAATAACTCTTTTAATATCCTTATGGACTTTTATATGTAACTCGTCAGTTTTAATTAAAATGTTAATTAATTATTCAATTACTCTCCAACAAGCGTTTTATAGTTACAGTGGCTACATATTTCCTGATTTATTAGGTTACGTTTACTGTCTTATGCCAAATATATAAAAAAATTATAGGTTTAAATTAAAGCCGTATATCTATTACAATGAGATAAACAGAAGACGTAAAGATTTACTATTTATACACCCACGATTATTTTCTTATTCGATACTCATTTCGTTGGAATTTGCTTCAGGATTTCCGTTAGTCCAATACATATTTGTGCGACTAAATCGGCCAATGGTGTCTATTTTAGAAGACGTGGGACAAAAAACATAGAAATGATTTGCATGTTCTCGAGGTTTCCTATTATTTGCACTTTTTATGAAACTACGTTTTAGCCTGTGATAAATGTGAATAATGTTACAAAGTCACCTGTGGATTATTCTGTAGACTCTATTACTATAGTATTTATCGTTGGAGAAGTCGCTCGGTTCATTGTTAATGCTCTTTAATGTAGCTAATACTCATGGATAAAGGTTACAATTATTTACGTTGGGTTTTGCCGGGTAAAGTTTGCTTTGCAATAAAGAACCTTATAATATGCATGCATGCATGCAATCCCTTTTACAAGTACATACAAAGAGGTGTCATTGCGTACACCGCGTTATTTGCTCGACATTAAGTTGGATTATCATTAATCGACCTTATCATTACTTAAGTAGATGTTAACACTAATTTGGAGTTATAGTCTACCAAACTGAGGTCTTATCAATGGTAATAAATAATAATAATAAATTTGGATAACTTATATAGCGCCATTTTCGTAAAATACTACCTCAAGGGCGCTTACATACATATACCTTATTATATGCTCTCCGTTAATAATTCTTTTAATGTTAGATGGATAGTTTTATATTCATCAATAATTATGTAAATTATTAATAATTATTTAAGAACCTATGTTGGAAAATTTAACCTTCAAAATCCCGAGAAGTGCCTAACCAAAGATTTCCTAGCACTATAATATGGAATCTATTTGATTTTATATAATACATCTTTCTTCTTATGAATAAGATAAGAGTTCTCCGAGACAGAGATATCGTTATCCTTTTTTTACTTTATTTACCTTTTTTTTAAATAAACTGAATTTTTAAATATAATTTACCAACTGTAAAATTGCACCTATGGCAGTTCCGGATTTTGTTGTGGATTGATTTAATTGAATTGAATTTACGTTGGAAAAACTAGTCGCTGTTAGGTCATTTACGGTTAGCAGCAAAAGCCGACTAGTCGGTTTTTGGTATTCAATGTGTTAGCAAGAGGAGCCATTGCTGTAGGTCTATATAAGGTATTTAGTTCCAGAAACTGTATTGATTAAAACACGGTAATGTACATCCCGTAATTATATTTCAAGCGTATAATTTCCAATTTGATGGTGCACTTCTGAAACATTTATTCATACTTTTATTACTCTAAATTAAAATATGAATATTATGGAATATTTTCGGAGAACAATTAGCCATAAAGCAGGTTCGCTGTATGTACTCACCTATTCTGTATGGCGAGAAGCGAGAACACATAGGTACAGTATACAGCCGTATTATTGTACTCGAATGATCAACACTCTTGGAGCGTAACGGTGACTGCCCGCAGGAATATTCGCGGCTCGCGCATTTATAAATGGATAAAATAAAGTAGGTAGGAACAATTTATTCTTTTTGGTTACATTCGGCGCCCATGCTGCTTGCATATGCTTCGGAATACTTTATGATTTAGTACCTACTCACTTCACCACAAAACTCTTGCAAATCTCTCCCCCGTCTGTTTTGTTTGTAATGTATGTAGAATGTTGAATAATTCTCCTATACAGCAAACCACAACATGTGTTGTGTAATATTTTCCTACTTTATCTTGAATTGTTTTTAATTACGTAAAAATCAAAACGGGTTCGTAAAAATAGGAATTAATAATTAAAGTTTTTTTTCACGTAAGATACAAAGTATCTCTCATTTAAATGGAAATGTTTATTTTGACCCCTTTCCGCACTCAGAGGTACATTGAGCATGGAATCAGAACGACGATATATTACCTTGTTCATTATATGAAGGCGAGGTAACATCTCGTCAAGGAATATATTTGATAAGATACAGACGACGTAAGTGAAGAAGCTGAGCGCGTAAGACATTGTCATATGGAAAAAAGGCGAAAAGGAGAATAGCAACAATGGCAAAAGCACAGTGTTCGATCCACACAGGTTCACTAGTACAGGGGTCCAGGCACTTGCTTATTAGAGATAATAGTATAAAATATTTGTATCAATTTACAAACTTGCATATTTCCGTCTCTTTTAAGTAAATGACAAGGTGCTACATATATCTGGCGGAGCTAGGGTATTTAGAGTTGTATACCTGTCCTCGTACAAGGTTGTATAAGTTGGATATGGTACGAGTCCATTGAGGAAATATATCGTAAAAATATACAGAAGTTAAAATGTATTGCATAATTATTTTGAAGTATTATTTTATAATACTCCATTTCTATGGCTACTTCTAGCTGGGCAATGGGTAGTTGGAAATTTTTATACAAATAAGTGTGTTAATGAAGTAAGGTCATAATTTTAATGAAACCAATAGTGTGCACGTAATATATGTATAAAACTGATGTCTCCCTGATCAGTTTCTCACATGCAACCCGATACTAAAAGTTTTTGAGCATATTCTTATTTTTTTAAGCACCCGCTCTTTTCATTTAATTAATTATTGCATTTTTTAAATTGTATGTTTTCAAATAACGGAAATGAAAACATAATGTTCGCACGATTTAGTTCAGTTTCAGTTTCCCCAGAACAATAATACATGCAACAAATCAGTTGTCAAATACCTGGGCCGTGTTTTGTTATGTTAATGTAAAACACATCTAATTAAGGACCTTAAAAAGCGTGCCGTAACGTTACGATAAATTCACCCACAAGTTACATCTGCGGTGTCATGTTAACTGCGCATAAAGGGAGGTCAGAGGGAGCGTGCAAGGGCTGGGGTCCCTAAAAGGGCTGATTTTAATGTTGTCAAAATCCATTAAACAACTATCCGAGGGTTGCGAGTAGTTGCAGTACTGCCAAGCCCCTAGCAGATGGAAACACCGATCCATTACTTTTATTTATGAAAACTGAGTCAATAATAGTATTTATATCCTGGAACTAGTCTTCAGATGTTGGAATATCTTCTTTTTCTTCTTTCATTGAAACGTATTTTTTTACAGAAAAATAGGACGGTCGAACGTACGTTGATTGAATTTACAAAGATATATGTATTTACATATTTAGTATTTTTTATTTATTTTAATTTTGCATAAAGATAAATATTTCTGTCTTTATTATAACTAACTAACTAACTAACCATCACGCCGCTTTCCCGCAGGGGTAGGCAGAGAGAATCGAACGCCACACCACTCTGTCTTTGCCTCTTGTACATTCATGCATCTCCTCATACATACCCGACGATTATTATTCTGTCTTTATATTTACATACATATTTCATTTTCGTACTATTTCGTGAGTCTAAGCAAAATTCGATGTCTCTTAAAAATTGGTATCAAGTTGTCGTAGAGTGGGTTTGAACCCAAAAACTCTGACTCAGAGTTAGCCACACTAACCCGTCACCACAACGTGACATTATTTCTCTTTCGTTAGATTAAATATTTTTTTATGTAAACATCAATGAATTATTTCTGTTTATTTTATTTTATTTTATTACTTCATTTGTATAACTGATTACTTTTACTCAATCGATTTTTCACGATAACAAATTATAGCGTTAAATAAATTGTCTCTTTAAACCCGATTATCAATGATTAACATTTTTACTAGACGGTTATGCTCATAAATATCCATTGTACGGTATCAAAAGATAATCTGACTGAGATAAATTAGTGCCAATTCCGGAACTGTACGAAAATTCTGTGCATTTTTAAATATGCCAAAATAAAAACAACAAATGAAGGTTATAAACCCCTCTTCCTTCCTAGAGGATGGTACTTCGCGAACATTAAAACTTTTCAGGTTCCAGCATTTCTGAAAATTAAATTCAACCCCTAATCAACCGTCATCCGCCTCTTCTATTTTTACAATTATTACATATTGGCAGGTGGTACATATTTAAACGAATCGTAAATATTTTCTCGTTTTCTTTACGCCCCGACAATTGGTGAATTTTTCACGCATCTTCACATGACGATATCTGTATTCATAACTCATCGCGCTTGTTGCAAAAGCTTCGGATAATGGTTTCAGTGACAGTTGACGGTGTTGCGAGAGTCGGAATATTTGGCAAAATAAAATTAGCATAGGAGACTGGTATTGTAATTCATATTGTTTTATTATTCAGTGAAAATATTTACATACATGTTACTAATATAAAAGCACACAGGAAAAAAGCAACGCCTACCTCTCTTTTCAAAACATCCAGGTACACCTACAAAATGTAAATCTTTAAAGCTCGCATATTTGTTTCCTTTGAGTCCGACACCAAATATAAGTTTTTTATCTATTTATTTTTATCCAAGTAGGCATTATTTTCATTTTGGAAAATCGTGTTTTTATAGGTTCCTTGCTTCATTATTGATATCTATTCAATATTTTTCGCTGAAGTATGATTGATGCCACGATGGTCATAAATCATTACACATTTATCGTGTCGTAACATTTTAAAATTCAATTTACGAATAGTCTAATTAATGTTTTTACACAGGGGTAGCAAAGTCAAAAATTGATTGAATTTGGACAGTTTTTAATTTAATTAAATTAGACAAAATATGTAATATAAATATGAATATGTAATAGTCAAAATATGTAATAGTCAATGATAAACTGTAAGTATTTTTTTGCAACAAACCAAATATTTGATGAAAAGATAGAGAAAGAATTTATTAATAAAACCCCACTTACATAAATGAATATTTAGTTTTCATTTTTTTTTTCAAATGTGCGTAATTAGAATTACAAATATGCACATTTAAACCTTTAAAAATACATAAATCTGGTAATATTTCTATCAGTGTAGATTTTAAGATAGCAAAAATAAAATGGTCCGTATGCATTTATTTAAAAAAAATTCTATACAAAATCATTAAATTATATCAACATTACATAATATTTTTTTTGTTTAATTCATCGCAGATCGCAGATCTATTGCACTATTCCGATGAAATCAGGCTGTTCCACAATTTTGTGATTCGCACATAATGTGATGTGGTGTGATAGGTTTGTACATCTGTTGCTATAACAACCTTTTATTATTTATACCTATTTTATGAGGGTTAACATATATTTTGGGTGTAAGAGGGCGCGTGGCTTCGCACGTGTCAGTGTGTCCACCCACATATAGACAGTGGAGCGGAATGAACAATCATTAAAATAATTATTATGTTCACGGTTCAAATAACAATGCGTTCTAAAAAGACGAATGTGTTAGCACTAGATATGATAGATACACGCTGTCGGCTTTACCTGCCTTCCTAATTAAAACATATTTAATTGGTTTCATACTATTTAAAATTAGCTTCTTGCAGTAAACATAATATGAAGCGGATGTAGACCGAGAACCAGTCACCGTGGACCAAGCAATAAGCAACAGGCGCCAGAAGAAAACCTGATATTATGGTCGAAGAAATGGGAACTTCGAAAGGTGATAATTTCAGAAACTTTATCCGACCTTTCATCTTTTACCGTTTAGCAGAATCGAATCAAACCAAGCTGGATAATAATACCATATTGGCGTAAGAACGAAACAGTTTTACTAGAAAATAAATTTAAATACATTGCGTTTGAGAGTCGCGAGATTGAAACATGCTTATCTGAAATAAATAGAAAAAATACAAAAGCAATATCACATCTACATTTTGGTTTGTAGGCATAGTGTCTTCTTATTATACATACTTGAAAATTAATGTGTCGGGTTGTGGTCCCGTGGTTAGTGTTGCGGACTCTTAAGTCAGAGTTTCTTGGTTCGAATCCACTCTACCACAATTTGATACCTATTTCTAATAATGAGCCGTTTAGGCTCACAGAAATAGTATGAAATTGAAATATTTGTGTAAATAACACAAATATTTCTCTTTTAAAAAAATAAAATAAAAAATACATACGTACTTGAACATTTTCCATTGTTTTGGGCGTGTGATATCACGCGATGCTTTTATCGAAAAATGAAATGACGAATGAAAAGGTTATATTTCAAATTCAAAATTTCTCCTCGAAGAACGTAAAATATACAGGTACTTTAAATATAGGGTCCGCCAAATAACATTTTTTTTTTGAAAATGGGGCGCAAAACATCGAGTGTAGCTTCGGCTGTGTGGCACGTAGCGCCGTCCTGTTGAAACCAAATGTTGCCAATATCCTCCTCTTCAATTTTTGTGAACAAAAATCCGTTCAACATGGCCCGATAACGATCGCCATTGACTAACGGCCACTCCTTGCTCATTTTCAAAGAAAAATGGCCCAATTATGCCTCTGGACCAAAATCCGCACCAAACAGTGACTCGTTTTGGGTGTACCGGCTTTTCAATGTATGCGTGCGGGTTTTCTGTGCCCCAAATACGACAATTTTGCTTGTTTACATACCCGCCAAGATCAAAATGAGCTTCATCCGAAAAGATGATTTTTTTGGCAAAATCGGCATCTTCTGTAAGTCGAATGTCGCAATATTTCCCAGCGTTGTTCAAGCGTATACACAACCATATTCGCTCAGCGGAAGGATAAAACTAATTATCTGTCAAATCAGACATGAGCTAAGTGTTACCATTCACGAAATAAGCACTAGTTGAAAAAAAAAACTTTAGATGGCGGACCCGGATGATAATTATTAATTCATTATACATACCTTCCTTGAGCATCGTTTGTTTTCTACTTGCAGTTATATCTTTTTATAGACTCTAACTTGGGCTCCGGTGGTTACACTTTTCAAACAATAAAAACAACAAAATTATTTTAATATAAAATAAATAAGACCTTCAACGAAATGAATGAGAGATTGGTGTTGGGATTTAGAGTTGATGCTTTAGTTTGTATATAAAATTTGCCTTAGAATTTCTCACCATTGTCATTAGACCGAGTAGACCCCATTAATAATAGAATTTAGAATAGAAATTTTCTGGATTATGTTTGACGCCGACAACAAACCATCTGCTCAGAGCACCAACGTATCTCAAAGAGCCCTCTCAATAAACAATAGCCCTAATGTATTGCCATGTAATCATATGAATAAGGTATAATTGGGTTTAGTATTACTAAAGATATTTCATAGGTCATTCAATCAGTCAACAGACAAAAAAGTTACAGAATGTCTTATAATAGATACCCCATAAAAATGTGTATTCAATTACATTTCCGTGATATTGTATTATTTCAAATCAGGTCATAATTTTTGATTCGGACTATTTTCTTTAATTTAAGTATAGTATTTTGAATAAAATAATTATGCACACATTTTTTTTCTAATTTTTTGAATATCATCGCTCTCACACGCTTTTATTTCTGAACTAAGCAAACCAACCAAATTTGTACCGTAAAGTACAGTTTTTTTCGTGTCGTAAAATAAGCGGAATTAAAGTGACAAAATAGCACATTTAAAAATAATAATAAAATAAAACCTAGAAAATGGCATTGATTTTTCGCCATATCAAATTTGACACAGTGTTTCCTTCTCAAAATAATTCCATCTTTTATTACATTGTTTTTGAACAGACAGTATACAATGCACTATGTGCTTTTAATTGATGGCGATCTGCACTCATTATTATTTTAAAATTAGTAATTTGCTTTAGCTAATTACAAAACTAATGTGCCGTGAACTACATGAAATTAAAGCCCGTGACTTGTCGCAGCGTGCTCAACAAAAAGTCTGTTGAGAATCTGATGTTTGATTATTTCCGAAGCGTTGGAATGTTTTACAATGAATAGTGTTCGGTTGACTTAGAAGGGACTTACTAAAATAGACGTCAGTGCTCCTTTATTATTGACTGGAATATACAGATGTTATGCGTTTGTTGGCTGCACCGCAGGAGTCACTCTTCATAAATACGAGTAATAACTCTAATCCATTAGATAGTGTACCCCCTAATCGCTCTTTACGATTTACAACCGTTTTTTGTCTGGGTAAATCCTTATCGTTGTAATGGACACCCACGGTAGTCAGAAAATTCAATATCCTTTAGACGTTACCTTGTAACATCGCACTTCTGCACTTTAGTTGTGGCTATTATTATATAAATGGGTCTTGGGAGATAACGACCATGTTCGTGTGCAACACAACTGAGAATTGCTAAAATATGAGGCACGCTATCGGGAAACCTTGATTTTTTCTCAGTTTCTTTTGAAATATTCTTACCATTGAAAGAATTTTGAAATAGCTATGTAGGTTCGATAACTCGTTCCTTGTGCACTTAAGGGGATATTCGCAAACACATAATTCATTCCATCGGTGACCTCCGGAGATGTCACCGGTCTGTTCACACCCAATTTTTTAAAGAATGCACATTAGATATTTTTTGTTTTTTAAATATCAATATAGAAAAAATAATTGTATATTTTATTATATAACTCCTTACCATTCAATAACTGTTTTCTTTTCAAAACCATATAATTATTTTGAAGAAAAACTTATTTTTTCAATGCGATAATGGTGTTTTAAGGAAAAAAACTACGTAAAATGTTACCTGGATTTAGTGAAAATTAAGTTGCGACTTAACGAATACTGTGAAAATATCGTTAAAAAATATTTTTTAACGATATTTTCACAAGTCGTAATATATGTTATGATCATTAGATATATTTTTATTTGTAACTAAACGTATAAGTATGTATATTTAACCAAATACTTTGTATTTAATATCCGAACCATTTATTTTGTTAAATATCTGATTTATGGCGGAGGAGCATCAATGATGAAAGTATGTTCATTTTGGCTAACATGCGGATTGATATTACCGTGTATAGATTTTGTGAACTATGTATTACGGTATTTTTTCGACCTAATTCGACCTAAAATTACAATAAAAACTTAAATACGCAAAATTTCATGTAAATTCAACGAATTGAACTGGGTCAAAATCAAAATTATTTTCGGACCAAAGGTCGATACCCCGTGGACAAACTAAGTAAAAGGTTAATAATATTAGTTATTAACCTTTTACTTAGTTTACTCACCGTAAGGTTTTTATTTATTTATAATACGTATATGCAAATAAAAGTACCTTTTTTAATATAGACACAATAACAGTAAAACATTTAAATGTTAAATGGACAGTAAAATTGGTAAAAAAAACCACTTTTTTTTTGTTGAGACATGCGATAAATAAAACCTGTTTTCCCATCGTTCATTTCGATAGACGACAGTTTAAATGTTCTAGATATATCTGGATAGGTAGAACAATAAGGTTGTGCAAAAAGTAGTAATCGGTTCCTACTGGTGTCACGTTAAACATGGTAAAAAGGTTGACTTTTTATTAAGGAAACCAAATGAATAAAGACAAAGTACAATTGGGATTAAAATATAGATACATGTAACCTTGTACGATAAAACCACTTTTTATCGCTACACTTAGGATGCAAAAATCTTTTTATCTAAATTCTCGTGTTATATATCAAAACGGTAAAGTAAATCAAATAAACTATACTGTCGATTCGTATAATGTTTTTTTTTTATCCATCATGCATACGTTTTATCTTTAACTTTGATATGAAGTCTATTAGAATACGCTTAGCGTGTAATCCATTCCCAAAATATGATGTTCCGTTTAAAATATAGACGGAAGTGTGTGAACTTTAGCCATAAACGAATAGCGGTTCCTATTCATCGTCTTTCAAGTAAACATCTAAAAAACAAAGTAGCTACTCGAACATCAAAGCACGTATGAACTCAAGAACGTGACTCTTGGAGTCCATCGAACTTTTTTTATTTATTTGCATAATTTGCTCAGTGCCTACAGACATGTTCCTAATCACATGTTCAGTGCCTACAATTTCCTTTTTATATATCTATACGTGATTTATAGACATAGGATCTTTTATGGTTTTAAGTAAATTATAAAGATGCCGATAAAATAAAATTTATTCAAAAATATGAAGCAATATCCAGTTATCGTTTTCGTTTAAAAATAAATGATTGAATAAATAAAATCCCGTGCCCAATGGCCCGATGCATTAACACGATTTACATCCGGTTTTCAAAATTTAAATTAAGGTGTTTTTAAACCTTGGAGTTTCATTTATCTTCCCCCAGTGCAGGGGTTCACTATCAATATTTATAAAAGTAAATAGTCCATTAAATATTAATTGTATCCAGTAATTTTATTTTGTTGTTATCTCGTTATTGCGCGACTTGGGATGATAAAGCAACACGTTGCCTACTTGAATATGCATTTTACCGTCGGTGCTTGCGATAATTTGAAACACGGACTTAAACTAAACCAACTAAAAACGAAGTAATAATAAAACCGTGTTAAACAAGATACCTGATTCCATTATGTAATCACATACTGGGGATGTCTTATGCTCTATTTCAATCATGATTATTTTTATTTAAAAAAAGCCTCAATAAACATTCATGAAATTTCTAATTCATTTTTATCGGTTTATAACACGGTTTACATCCCTTCCCGATAATTGCCGTGTAATAAAATTTATTAAAAGATAAATGACTGAAAAAGTATTCAGGAACCTGTTTACGGTCTGAATTTTACGGCTAATTTTAATATATTTTGCGTTAACCTCTTTCTTTTCTTTACAGATAGGTAAATCTTCAATGCTAATCGTATATTTTGCGTCCCAGTTGCATCTCATTTGCATACTTTCTTATTAATTTCAATGGCTGTATTATTTCTTTATTACCAATCGTAAACTTATAATTAATGTGGGCAGATAGTAGGATTATTCATTAAGAATTTTAATCGCTATAAAAACACTTGAATTATTACATATAATAAAGGTGTATAGCGTACTTATCTTGAAGTGTTTTGGGAATCAAATACCATACCTTTAACATTTTTTTTTCGTTTCTATTGCAAACGTACATAAACAAATCTGGGTCGGCGAAATATCAAAATATTTTTTTTCTTTTACGTTATACGGTATTAACCTTTGAAATCTGAGTTTTTTAAAAAGTAAACATAAATGGAAATTTTATTTAGAAGATTGTTGAATTGTACTGATATAAATAATGTACCAAATTAAAGTTGAATTTGAAATTAAAATTGTAATTGTATAACCTACGTTATCAATGGCAAATACGCATTTAAAAAAATACATTTATGCAAAATCAGAAATATGCTTTATGTTGGCGACAACTGCCCTAATGGACCAAAATGAAGACAAATGGAGTGAGGTCCATTGGATATTTTACGGAGAAAATTGCCTCCCCATTCCTGTCATCTTTTCATTAATATTTACCATCCCGGGCATCAACCGCCACCCTTCTCTATTCCAATTGCATTTTAATGACATTTTTGCTAATGTTGGAACATTTCTCAATCGATAACTTATAATTATTTACACAAAACATTATAACGATATTTCAAACATATGAAATTCGTTATATGTAAATACCTATAATTCCATATTTTTCTTCATCTATGTTGAGATGCCAAAACATTCTTACTAAGTTAGGTGGTACAAAATCAAGCAAAAAAAATATAAATTGACTAGTAGAAATTTTTCATTTATGGACAAGCTTCAATTACATCCGCGTTAGGTTCCGTTTTAGTCATAATCATCGTTGAAACTTCTGGATTTCAAGAAAGTTTTACCGATTTTTTTAAATGAAAAAAACCTTCATAAATCTTCAAACACAAAATATGTTGATTTAACTCAGTTAGTCGTAAAATTCAAACGGAGAATATACGTATATGCATAATGCGAGAATGGGGACTCAGGTATCACAATATGTTATGTGACTAGGATTCATAGCAGTGGGAATAGGAATAAAATTTTACCAGGAATTACTCCTAACTTTATCTCCTAGAACTCTCCGCGGTGTAGTGGTATGGCTTACATCATGAATTATTCAGAATTTTATACTTCATATAGGTAGGTACTTTGATATTGTCGTTGTAGAACACGTCGTATAGATTAACCATGCACATGAATGGGTACCATTTAGATAACCTTATCACTTTGCTTCCATGAAATTTACCATAAAAATAGCGCTGCTATAATCCAGTGCAATGTCCCATCATTCGATGGTGAAAAGAAAAGAAAAAATCCTACGCAGATATTTTTCGCCTCTAACAACTGCATTTTATTCACATAACTAATTTTCGCACCTATTGATGTATCTTTCCTTCTCGTATATTTTTCATTCCTATAAGCAAACCTTTTATGTATAAGTCAACCGATTAATCGTCAAAAGTGAAAAAAATACTAGAAGTTTGCTATATTCGGGGTATAAACTATAAACCTACAATCGATTTAGAAATACATTATTCGTCTATGTGGACGTATTAGGTAGATACTAGCTATGTAAAATTGGAAAAGCAATTATGATTTCGTGCTCGTTGGCCAAATTAGCTTAGTTATATTAGTGCGAAGCCGGATGCAAGAGACAAGTGATCTATTCATCAATTCCATTTATATTGTTTGAACACAGCATTAGTGTATATGGTAAAGCGTATTTAATACGTTATGTGGCGTACAGTTTGATCCAACTGGGAAGATCTTCTGCAGTTTTCTATTGATAAGTCAGCCGTAAAAGAATTTGTGTACCGACTGCGGTACAGTTACATTCCAAAGCTTTTAGCTTGACAATCGTTTGACATACTATCTCGATAACTTGTAAAAAATAATAGATACAATGTATTGTTCACCGTACCTATTATATTTTCCTTAAACTTGGAGTAAATTCTCACTGCAAATAGAAAGTTGACCTTCGTATAAAGTGAGTCGCTGTTATCAATAATGATTTTATTGACGTAAAGTTGAGATATAAATACATACACTATTTGTCAATACCTATCTAGTTTTTTTGTATCGTAAAAAATATTTTAATGAACCTTGGTCATGCAGAAAATGACCAGTACATATAAATATAAATACAATAGTTAATTACATTTCCTAGAATAAACTGCACAACTTCTAAAAAGCAAATCATCTCAACGAAGCAATAAAGGCCAAATTATTGTGAAAAATTAATTGCCAAAGAATATACCCATCATTGTAGTTGCTAGACTTTAGTAAGGAAATAGTAGATACTCCACAAAAACATGCTAATCATTCCGTATTACTATTACCAAATTTACTCTCGGTTGAAATCGTATTGTTCTATGTTTTATCTGTGTACCTACTCGTATAATGAGATTATGATTTTGTCTGATTTTTCCTCGTTCTCGGCGACTCTTCCTCGAATACGCGCATACATTTATTTACATATACATCAATAAATGTTGTAATAACCAATCCCCTACCACCTATTTATCAACCTAGTGACAGTATTGTGAATTCAGAATACAAAGTACCCACATACATACATAAATAGGTTTTTTTAAATGTCTGACTGCAAGATGGTTACGCTTCACGACTGTTTTGCTAAATCCTGAATATCATACTAGTCTCTACTTTCCGTAAGTAACCTCGAACCGGCACAAATCTTCAAAATTCATACACGTCACTGTAAACTTCACCGAATACTTTTTTATGGTAATTGATAAACAGGTACCCACTAGGTTTATACTAGATATTAATGCTGCCATAAAATGTTTTTTACTCTCTTAAATTTTATACACAAAGAGGAAAACATATAGTTTTTTTGTCTTTTAATCCTAATTTTTCTCTGGTCTTTCAAAAAATTCACTAAGCCAACAGAAAAAAAATCTGATTCAAACAGTATAAATATGTAAATTAACTAACTTATACTTACATACATATACTTATGTAGTTTAAAATCTTTTTGGTTTCCGCACTGATAAATTAACGACGTTATGGGCTTGTATTTATTTCAGATTTTATTTGGAAACGATACTAGACAGATTATTACACTATAACAGATTTTTTTATCTTAATCCGTAAAAATATAATTTAATATAACTAATACATGTTTTAT
The DNA here is from genome assembly GCF_059751285.1 of Brachycentrus maculatus. Taxonomy (NCBI): domain Eukaryota; kingdom Metazoa; phylum Arthropoda; class Insecta; order Trichoptera; family Brachycentridae; genus Brachycentrus; species Brachycentrus maculatus. The sequence continues at coordinate 1,857,657 of NW_028281075.1, read as the reverse complement.
GTAGATGTGTCAACTCGTCTTATCTGAGTCTTGATGAATGATATTTAGATTACTGTAGGTCGTAAATGTAACCGGTTAGACTTCTGATAGCGAACCTTAAATGCATACCGCAGTACACGGTATGCGGAGTACAGTGCCGCGTTCCGAGACTGTTTATGGTCAGCATAAAGAAGAGCCTGAATGGAGCGAGTTGGATAGATTAAGTATAATATGAGGTGATGGTGTTTAGAACAGAAGAGAATCATGTGCACGAACGCCAGAATACATAACGAGACATTAATTTGGCGGAAACACAAGAAATGAACTAAACTAGTATCAAGCCGATTGAAATATTGTAAACTGAAAGTTGTTGATAGCACTTGGGTTTTTTGAGTCATTTGGGTTTATTGCACGTTGTCGACGTTTCGGACTGCAGTGCAGCGTCTATCATGTTTGCTGACTTATTTTAAAAAAATGTCGGCAAACTTTGAGCTTATTTCATTAATTTCTTGTAATCATTTTATATATCCGCAATTCATAAAACACTGATTTGGGCGATTAATCATAAATACCATAAAATAAGGACTTGAACCGCTTCTCTTCTGAGTACCCCATATATCTGCACCGTGTGATGCATGAAGCTTGCATTCTTATTGGATTCCCATGCGAACGAATCAGGTAATAGCGAAATACCACGAGTAAACACGTGGCTGAACATTCCAACAATCTGCATTTTGGATGAATAACGCAGATTTAATTTTGTAGGTAGGAATTAAGAGTTGGCACTTAAGTATGTAGATCATATTTTATTTTATATAAATGAATGATAATTAGAAATTTTGATAGTATATGTAGCGCGATTTTCGTAAAATACTAAATGAAGTCTTACAAAGTTTATGTCAGAACCATTGTTGAATTAAGGTACCAAAGGATTTTTTCTGTTTTGTCGTTTCTTCGATTCGTGGGTTATGTTTAAAAAAATATTTATTAGGTAGTCGTTGGAATATGCATGATGGAATTTTTCCTTAATTCTTCACTATTCTTATTGAAAAATGAAGGAAAATTGTGAGAATATATGAATCAGTAGAGATTATTACAAATTATCGATTCAAAAGAAATGACAAAACGCATACTGAAACAAAATACATACTATGTACAATTTTTATTGCTGCGACCTGTTTTATGCTCTTTCAAATAACGTTCAAATTACCAACGTTTTACAATTATTGCCAAATAAATATTAACAAATAAAATTACATCTAAGTATGTAAAATATCTTGCAAAATATATTCATATATTTTAAGTTCCCGCTTTGTTCGACGGGGTGTCCATCAGAGGTACGTACATCGTTATATTTACATACATACATTATGGAAGTTTTACTTCGTTTTACCGATAGCGATGATTGAACTAATCGTACGGCGAAGAGTTGAAGAACAGGGTCAATGGAGTTCATGCACCGGGTGCCTTGAATTTTCCTATCCAGGAGAGATGACTTCATATTGTTTTGTGAGCGAATGTGAATTCGAAGAATTTATTATTTTTATTTATGGGTTATGTAGACGACTCATCAAACATTTCCCTTCGATTATACAGTGAATATTTACTTTAAATATGTTTTATTATTCATTGGAAATCAGATGTCATTTGTATAAAATAAATAATATTTATCTAAATCATTGGCTCAGGCTTTGAAAGAGCTCGATCTTCGTCCTGATGTAAACAGCTTATCAGATTTGTTGCATTTAGGTAATGTAAAATATTAGAGACATCTCAAAAATAATGTTACGTAATTAATAGCAAGTCTTTCCGGGATCTTCTTCGTTTGTTTTTTCTCTTCGTGATTAAGAAAAGTAGTGGCTTATTATAAAATATTGAATTAAGTTGGATTTGTATTTACTTAGCCGAGTACTTTTTTTTTTTAAATCTAATAAAGGACGGAGTTTTCATCAAATCGTTGTAATGGGTATACATAAGTTCCACTAAAAAACATTTATACTATCGTAGTGATTCGTAACAGTACGTGACAATGACTCACATAATCATATTTGCATTTTTTATTTTAATTTCCGCTGAAAGTTGCCTTATCCAGAAAATAAAATTGTTTTGATTGTTTTTCCGTTGCATCCCACACGAACACGTACTAACTCAATTGAGTCATAAATTGGTAACTACATCTATATTATATTTACATGTCGCTCACTCTTTTCAAGAACGTCATAAATCGAAAATCGCCAATTTTCAGTTGTGCATGTTTTCGGAATGCCCAGAAAAAGCGGCATAATTTTTAGTTAATATTTACCCGCTACAGGGCAGAAAGTGTTGTTTTTGCATTTTGAAGAAAAGGTATTGTTTAATTATTTTTAAAAATATATTTAATATTTTTCAAATGCAGAAAAAACATTCAGGTTTAACCAAAAAAGATCTGTTGCACAATAAAAAGTTCAATAAGTGGCTTGAATTTTTTTTATAAATCGTATTTTTTTAAACTTTAAAAACGTTCTCCTGAAAAATCAAGTTTTTTGATTTATGACGTTCTTGAAAGGAGTGAGCGATGTATCCAGCATTAAATGTCAGTTTTTGTACTGTAAATTTGTAAAACGCATATACTTCTCTTTAATATAAATGTTCGGGTTGTGGTTCCGTGGTTAGTGTCGCAGACTTTCGAGTCGGAGTTTCTGGGTTCGAACCCACTCTACCACAATTTGATACCTATTTTTAATAATGAGCCGTTTATGCTCACAGAAATAGTATGAAATGAAAGAATTTTAGTAAATAATAAAAACACAAATATTTATCTTTCAATAAAAATAAAATCAGTCCTACAATCAATTAAAATAAAGCAATACAGCAATCTAAGCTTAATTAGATGTGAATGAAAAAAACATATACCTATATCTTGTTTTAGGTTCTGAGTATAAAAAGAGGATATTTATTGCCATACCTAAATTTGGCATAATTTATAATTTATATTTGAAGCACTAACTTGCTTCCATTTTTGATTTTGTGATTTTCTATTTTATAATTAAAATGTAACTTTTTTTTAAAATCACTATAAATTTATTATTAATTTCACTATAAGTTTATAGTGATTTTAAAACAAAGTTACATTTTAATTATACTGGCATAATTTCCCCTTTTCTTTAACAGTACAAAGCCACTTGGACCGAAATTTCGAACAAACAAGTCATTTACCTAGCTATGAATAACACAATATAAATGCTAGGATGTGTTTCTCCTTCGGGCAGTCCTGCATGGTCCAAGGTCGGAAGTGGCCCCATCCGTCAGCATTCCTCAGGCAGTTCCTTTGTGCCAGTTGCCCGCATTCCCATCTCATGCCAATACAGCGACAAACTAACTTTTGTTTATTTCACGCCGACCATTGTTTCAGCTATAATCCACGCTTTTTGTTAGAGCAACATAACGACCGTGGAGAAATACTTATGCAAGTAAGCTGCAAGAATAATATTTTTGACAATAGTTAATCGAAACATAGACTTATAAAGAATTTGGCAACAGAAAAATAGGAATTAAGTTTTACTATATTAATCCATGTTTAAATTTTTTGTTTTTTTTTTTGTGATACGATATATTTTTTATGTGTACCCAGAAACCATTTGCGACTTAATTTCCATGGTAAAACCATACGTGTCACTCACTCCTTTCAAGAACGTCATAAATCAAAAATCGTCAATTTTCAGTTGTGCATGTTTTCGGAATGCTCAGAAAATGTATTATATACCAGCAAAAGAGGCATATTTTTAACTTAATATTTACCCGCTACAGGGCAGAAAGTGTTGTTTTGCATTTTGAACAAAAGGTATTGTTTAATTTTTTTTTTAAATATACTAAATATTTTTCAAATGGAGAAAAAACCTAAAAAGATCTGTTGCACAGTAAAAAGTTCAGTAAGTGGCTTGATATTTATTTTTTAATACCTACATTGTATTATATTTTTAATCCTTAAAAACGTTCTCCTGAAAAAAGTTTTTTGATTTATGACGTTCTTGAAAAGAGTGAGCGATGTATTTTCATTTTTTTTATTGTTGTTTTAAGTGATTTTCTAAATATCAATTCTAGAGATAATTATTTTTCATCCTATTAATCTAGTTGGCATACCGTTTATAATAAATATCTATGAAACTCATTAATTAAATAAGGATAAAAAAAAACAATTATATTTTGGGTGCATTATACCTTGACCAGAAAGTATATAGACACGCGCCGTGGCGGAGTTGGCTAAACGCTTGACTGAACAACGGGCGTCGCAGGTTTGATTCCCGCAATTGCCAAAGGAATTCAAGAAATGTTTATTTTTATTGGTCTGGGTGTTTGTGTTGTGTATTTTGCATACCAACCATCCCTATCCTTATTATTCTATTAGCAGACAAGCCTCTAAGATAGAAGCTTTGCGGTTTATCCATTAAAAACGAATACTAATACTGACCCTTATGCGCGCCTAATGGTGCATAGGCCACTGCATCAAATTGACGCAATGTTAATTTTATCGTTTATCGTATGAGGGCAAGGTCGTGCGATCAGTACAAACTTTTAATATTAAATAAATATTAAAGTGAAAAACACTTGTGTTTTGACTCCAAGGGAAATCGAACCCGGGACTTCCAGCATTTTAGCCAAATGTACTAACCACTATAGGGAAAATATATGTTAAATTGCCAATCTGCGAATAAAGCTACCGGCTAAATATTTACGGTATTTTTTTATGTATAACATATTCAATATTTATGGCTGGTTCGTTTTAACTAGAAACCATATAAATTCTTTAGGAAATATGAATATGTTAAAATAGAAATAATTTGTAAAATAGGTATTTTAATTATATTTATATTAAGTTATTGAATTTTTCAGGCGAGGCAAAATATACAATATTTGTTTTCTCGTATGCTAGTTTCTTAGTACCTGCGTTGAAATGTTTTACAATCGATTTGACGACAGCGATCGACCGATAAGAGCAGTTGTCTGCCTTCCCAGGCTTCTTTATTATGTGCATTTTTACTCCCAACTTCAAAATCTTCACAGTTTTGTGAAAGAATTGAATATTTTATATGAAACATTCCAGACTGGACGCGAATACTTCTTTATTTTTATTGAAGTTCTATTCTATGGTTTACCTTGCGACGAACATTGGTTTAAATGTATTTACATACTATTTAAATTTTATGTTGTTTATCGCCGGTTGAACTCATACAACATTTTAATACATATAAGACATTAAACAAAATCGGAATATACAATTGTTTAATGATACCATCGTAACGTAGTTACTAATTATTAATAATGACGTGATGTAAAATCTTTATAAACATATTATTTAATAAATTAAATTTATTGCAAATATTAAATAAAACCTGTTACACACACACACAAACACACACACACACACACATATATATATATATATATATATATATATATATATATATATATATATATATATATATATATATATATATATATATATATATATATATATATATATATATATATATATATATATATATATATATATATATATATATATATATATATATATATATATATATATATGTGTATATATATATATATATATATATATATATATATATATATATATATATATATATATATATATATATATATATATATATATATATATATATGTGTATATATGTATATATATATATATTTATATATATATATATATATATATATATATATATATATATATATATATATATATATATATATATATATATATATATAAATATTAATATTGTACATTTATAAAATAATGTTAAAGGTTTTTAAACAAAGCTTTTCCAATTATATTCAATAATTCAGAAACCACAAAAGTGAGCTTCGAAAACATAAAATATATCTACTAAGAAATTAATGAAGTTGTGTGTTATGTCGGCAGTAATAATAATTATGGTATGTAGGCTCACGTGATAGTAATAAGTAATTTTATGAATAATTTTTATTAATTCCCAACTTTAACCCGCATGCACATAAAAATTGTTGCCTTCTAATTAAGAATAACGTTAAATAGTTGGATTTTTACTACATACTCACTCAATTTTAATGTCAGATATAAAAGGTTGGTACTGTAAAAATTTGAGATATAAAAGTAGAAATAGTTTTCTGAGAGGTGCGTTATTTATCTACGTAACTCCAAATATAGTTAGCAATTATGTAATTGTTATCCCCGCGTCAATATTAAGAATTAAGTGGTCTACCGAAATTTCACTGTAACTAAGTTGAAGAAACTACTGTGTATTTATTACTACTGGAAGCAGTAATTAAACCTCATCATTTTAATTAAAACACGTTTGTTGGTGTGAATAAATTAAGCAATTATGTTTGTAATTATTTATTAAATGTTACTCTTTAATTATTGTTTTTCTGGTCTCATATCTATTAAAACCCAGACATTTTTAGAGCACTAAATAAAGATACAATTTTATGTAAGTACACATTAAATTGATTAGCTTTAAACTTTGACCGTTTTGAATATTTTAATCTGTTTGCGTGTTTTAAATTTAAATATTTATGAGATAATTTTAACGAGTATCGGACATTGAACAGAAAAAGGCCAAAATATGTGAAATTTTAAATGAGATGGACTATTCGGCTGTCCAAACTTAAAAAAACAATAAGTGACATTTTTTTAAAGACTTTTTTTTGCATTTTTGGACTAAGTAGATTCTACTTAGTCCAAAAATGCAAAAAAACGTCTTTAAAAAAAAGTCCATTACTGTGTTTTAAGTTTGAAAAGCCGTATTTCGTATGAATGTAGTTATTATATACATAAATTTTATTAAAATATACTGTCGGTATCAATCCTCTGCATCACGGTAATCGTACAATTCAAAGGGACATTGCATAAGTTTCCACAAGTATAGGTATGCATCCCCGATCGCCCTAGCCAATGTTGCTATTCTCTTTTTTATATCCTATAGTACCTTCTATTCCCTTGGACCATGAACTTCTTCGCGTATGTCATCAAATATATATATTCCACTCCTAGATCAAAAATCTGGAGAGCAGAATTTACCTCCTTGCCTTCATATAGTCTACTATCGAGTTTCGCCATGGCCGACGCGATACACCTGTGTAGCACTTGGGTGAATATAGGGGGTAGAAAAATAAAAAAATTGCCTCGGGCATTTAATATTTTAAAGTACAAATATGAATTGATGTGCCAAAGGTGCTATTTTGCTGACGTGAAGTTCGAATATTCGTAAGAAAAGAAAAATGTGAGTTTCACTAAATACAGATTTCAATACTTCTCGTACTTCGCGTTATGTATGAAAAGCAAATACATAAAAACAGACGCTAAAATTATGGCGATTATTTGAATATTCAACTACAGTTTTGTCTGAAAACAAAATAACATTTTCAGTTGTGGTCCTCCCCTGTAAAACGTGTCACTTTTTATAATGTCAATAATCACAACGTAAGTACTTTTTTAATGTCATTCAACTTTGAATGAACAAAATATCATTCCCCTGTTTTGCTCAAAAATATTACATCCGTCCACCAAAAACTTTTGCATTGTTCCCGAGTAAACCGTCGAAAGTTCAAACGAGTTGTGTTATTGGAGTCATGAAAATTAATTTAGACCTTTGTAAAAACAAAATTATAAACCACGGTTTTGCCCGATTGAGAAAGTGTAACATATACAATAACGTCTTACAGATTCGGCTTTATTCGGTGAACTCATCGGTTTTTTGTCGTTGTACGAGTATGTTCTACCAGAAATGTAAGATAGTTTGACGAAAGCTGTTTATAGTATGTGCCAGTGTGCTAAAGATTTATGTTTTGTACTGACATTTCTTGGTAGAACTACATTTCATACAATAAAATAGCAACTATGTACCTATATAGTTTTTTCCACATAAATTTTATTTGACCATCGACCGGGTTTCATCGTAACCGACATCATCTGTTATAAACGACAAATGGCAACACAACATCTGTGGTTTGACAAAGAGTGCAGGAAGAGGAACCTAGTATAAAATCGTGGTTTCAACCCCTGGCCTGTTGTGTATATAACATAAAATGGATTTTTCTCATGATGTGTTATTATTATTAACTTAATATGAAAAATCACAAGACCATCGGTACGATTCTTATTGAAATCTGTAGATAAATAAGGGAGATATGAAAGTTTAAACTTTAGATATTTTAATAAAACAAAAAAAGGACACCGCTTTACATCATTAAATTTTACGTCATCGTGTGTTATGGAGCGTATCTCTTTATGTATCTGCTTTATAGAGCTGTAATAGTAGTAGTTTGGATTCGTTACTGTGACGTCATTCGTTGCCAACTTACGAAAACAACGTTTTTACGAAGGCGAATTTTGCAGAAGAAAATGATGAGTGAAAATATTGATTACATCGGCTGTTAAAAACACAAAAAGAGTCTAATACAATCCTTTACAGGTTGAGTATGTAAAATTAGATATTCCTCCCATCTGAAAATGATCCATTTTGTCTAGCCTCACACCAGTCTGATGATGTCGGTAACGACGAAACTCGGTCGCTGGTCAAATTAAAGTTAAATGGAAAAACTATATGTGCAGTTGTTATTTTATTTATGCTAAAGATTTATTGTAATCCATATTGCAGTGCAGAATGAGTGTTAATCATCGTGTATTGAAGCATTGTATTGTAACCGCAAATTGCTCACCGACGATGATGATGCAAAATGAGTACATTTCGCGAAATTGAATGGTATCTACAGAATGTACACAAATGTTATTTGAAGCGTATTATTTCAGGAAGCAGACTGTTTGATGTTCCCGCTTTTATAGACTACCACCACGAAGTTGTGAAAACGTCCTAACGATAATATTACCTACACTGGCCACTGCATTAACATCATTAAAATTTCAACTGTACATTCAGGGTCTAAGCATATAGCTAACTTTCTATTTATCGTTTTCCTTACCCTTAACTTCTATACAGCTGCAAACAAAGTCCGTTGATTCATTTGGCTCTAGTCTATATTCGCTAGTATGCCTAACATCTAACTTGGTGTTTATGTATAGCTACATTGTCATTTCTGCACCGCATTGAATCGAAACGTTTGTGTCAATCACTTATTTGTAGATAAGAAAACACTGTGTACAAATACTACACACCTATTGTAGATTTATCAAAATTCTTTTGAAATCCTTCTGGGCGGCATTCATTTCTATTTTCGGCAAAGTTTTCCGTTAAATTTATTAAAAAAATAAGTATACACCAATTCCGCGTATTGTATATGGTCCATGTACTTAGGTGTAATATTGTAAAATTGTATATCCTCAGGGGACTCGTACATATTAGCAGTGTTCAAGTGACTCGATCTAGTACGAGTACATGTATGCAACCCCGAGTGCCCTGGATATTGCTGCTGTTCTCCTTTTCCTACTTACTATTACTTTTAAAACATCCTCTTTCCCATACAGCAGTAAAGCCTTCCACTCTGAGTTCCTTCACGTATATTATCTGTATTCCTTCAATATCTCCTTGTTCCACTTTTTACTCGGATCTATCTAATACTGATTATCTAATACTGACTAAGTTAACACCACGTCGATCTGACACGGTACCCTATGCACCATTTGGGTGCGGAGAGAGGTCAAGAAAAATCGATGGTTTACAATGTACATATGGTATATCATAGGTACTACACAGCATATTCGCAATCATGGCAGCTGCTGTCTGCGGTATTTGCCTAAAATTTGAAGAGGTAATCGGATACAGGAAATGCGATATTAGAGCATGATAATTTATATCTCCTTCGAATCAATAATAAACTGAAAATAATATTGTTGGTAGAAAATTAAACTTAACTAGAAATTTAACACGAGTTCATGCATTTAGTTTTTTCTTATCGTCTTTGACCGATTTAAAAATTTTATAAAATAAAACAACTTTGTTTTAACCAATTTTTATTGCTACACTTTATCCAACCAGTTTCGAAAAGAACCTTGTCATCATCAGGGTTTATGTACTAAATTCTAAAAACATTGAAATACTCATAGTTAATTACCCTTTACTTACCAAAAACATCCAAGCACTCCGTACACCATATGAAAATATGATTTAAAAATATGATTTAAAAAATATGATTTAAAAACTCCTAAAAGTTGTTTTATTGTGCATTGCGTAGCGAATACTTATTATTTTATAAAGTTTATAAAATGTGCCTCAAAGTATCGCGAAAAACATTCAAGAAATGATTTTTAAATTATTTAACATGTAACTATTTTCTGGTTATATAATGTATTAGTAGCTTTAATATTCCGAATTATATTCACCTAGAAATTATTGTGTTAATCACGTGTGGCGCCAAACAATAACGTTTCTATGGCTATTACTTTATTGCTTCCCTTCTAGTTTTAGATAGATCCTCATTGTAATCGAATCACGATTAAAAAAATGATCGTATTTAATGGCATATTTATCAATCAGAACACGTAATATAAAAACTTCTTTGATGTGACGATTATATTTAAAGGTAGGTAGTAGGTATGGTATATTATTGACTTTACTTTGACAAGTTGACGGCTGTGAATATTGAATTGAAATTAGCAAGCCAGTTTTTTTCAGTTTGAAAGATATAATGCAGTTACTTTTAGAAAATTTATGTTTTCATAAAAACATTATGTATTGTCGTCCGCCTACGTATTGTGATGGTCAGCACGCTCGGTTACCGTTCTGGAGGTCCCAGCATAGATTCCCAGGGGGGGTTCAAATAAATATAAGTGATTTTTTCACTGTAATATTTATTCAATATTACCCTGAAGCGGAGGGCTGATCACCTTTCCTTCATGTGTTAACGATCAAGATAACACTGCGTTTATATGATGCTGTGCCGTATGCACCATTGGGGTGCAGATAAGGGTTTGAATTAATGAATTGTCCTATAATTAAATTCGTGATGATTTTTTTCCAGACATTCCAAAATTTATCTCTGACAAATATTTTACTTCAAATATGCTTATTTTTTTTAATGAACCTCGAGAATAAACGATTATTATTATGTATTTTAGATTATGTTTTTTTTTCCTTTGGCGTTGGTGACAGCAGCTAGTCACATGCGCTAAATACTCTAATAAATAATCGACGATAAGGTTATCGAATGTTGGAGTTGTTTTAAAATGTTTATCTGCAGTGGATAGGTAGAAAGATAAAGTGAACTGAATTTTTCTCAATTTCTGCCATTTCGCCAGTTATTTTAATTCCTAAATAATCACTTGTTGTCAAATATTTTCTTACACTTGTTTATTTCGCATAAAGGTTATCGACAGTAAATGGTATTTATTTCAAACAATAGTTTGCCTCCGTCTGCTTGACATATTTAAAATTTCTTTTATTTGGTGTTAAAAGAAAAAAAAATTACCATGTATATTTTTACGTATACCCTAAGCTGCAATATTGGCGACCAACTGTTTAAATATCATTTCTTCTTTTTCTTCATGTTATTTTATTTACGATAAAAACTTCATCGATCCAATAAAATATATTTTGCCTATTAAGATGTAGTTAAGGATAAAAATGAAAAAAAAATGTCCACAGGAAGGAAGAGGACGGGCAAATAATGTATGAAATAATAATAAATAATGTATGTTATCACGGCTCGCTCCCAAACCGATTGATAATAAATATTTCTTGAATTAATTTTGCTGGCGGGAATCGATCCTGCGATGCCAGTTTACGTTTATAATATGAAAGTTTCACTTTAATATTATGGTAGCAATTATATCATTCATAATTAATGCATTTATCACCGCTATTTACAAAAATCATCTACTTTTAATTTTTTCTTTCAAAAATAATAATAATGAATGTAAGTACGTAATAATTACTCCACTTGTATATACATACGTCGGTACTCCGAAGTCATATATTACGGCACGGTCTCTCAATTTTTTTTCGCCCACCTTTTAATTTTTAATTTTTCATCGCACCTCCTTTCAAATTATTTAAAACATTTTATAGTTAATATCAGGATTCTGTTAATAACCCTTTCCCATAGACTACTATCCGATGCCGAAATGCGTGCAATTTCTCTAATCATTGTAAACTGGCTATTATCGCGGCTTAGGTAAGGGACATGAAATTATTTATTTTTATTTCTGTTATGTATTTAAAATTGCTAAACTACTACTCAGCGAACAGAGTGTACCGAAGGATGGTGATTGTTTTCATTCTCTCGATTTTCAGATAGATTTTTTTATGCGATGATTTTAGTGAAATTATGAAATGAAAAATATATTCTGTCAAATAAATACCGGGATTGAGAAAAAACAACAACAAAACAATTATTATTCCAAATTTATTGAATCTCCCTCAGAATAGGCTCCTTCTGAAGCGATACATTTTTTCAAAGAACTATTAAGTCATCCATGCACTTTTTGAAGCCATACTCCGGAATCACTTGAAAAAATCAGTTCTTTTGGATCAAGGTGCGCTGCGACGCGCTTCATGTCCAAAACATCACCTAAAATCATTCGAACCAATTCGTGAGAGATGTTGAATTCTTCGCTCATTTTTTTCTCTCCATAATAGAATCGGAACACGCGCTTGTGTACGGCCAATGTTTGTTGACTGCTGACAAAAAACGAACTGACAAATTGCACTCAAATTTAGCATCAATATAGAATACAGTTGTGCCAACTTATTGATTTTTTTTTACAATCATCTATTAGCTTCACATGCTCATGCCGTCTTAGAGACTTAACAAAAATCTTTTGAACTATATTTAAATCACCCTTTCTATTTTTTTTACTTATGATTTTTTTTAAATCTTTTGATTTCCTAACAAGGGCGTCTGCGAGCGACATGTTGAGAATCATTCCTTTATAATATAACAAGGCGACTCGGTGTTGAACTTGGATTTTACCCCGCGTCATTATGCAAATTTGATTTGGGATCTAGTGGCTTTGTTGTCATAAACAATGAAACACGAATGTTGAAAGTTGTAATAAAATCAACTATCTCTCAATTGTTTTATATTCCTGCATCACGCGCGACACTCGGTCTGTTTGATCTGGAGTTTTCATCATACCTGAATGATATGGAGTTTAAACATTATATTTTGTTTCAACAATTCTGTAAATTGTATGAAATCAAAGACGGATTTCTCAAAACCATTGGATTCTAAAATATTTTTTCTACATCAAATTTAATATAGAGTGGAACCTCTCTTAACGAGCAACTCGTATAACGAGCGAAAAAATGTGAGAAAGTCGCTCCCTTAACGAGCAATATTTCTCATAACGAGTTACAGAGAAAGGGCAAGTCCCACTTTCTCGACATTCACTCGTAAGCAGGGATTTCCGCGCCAGTCAAAACAATAAATGTTACGCTTAACGAGTAAGATTTTGGAGCAAATTATGCTCGTTATGAGAGGTTCCATTTTTTTATATTTATTTCTCTTTCGAATTTTGATTACAATAAACAATCTTCACAGATTGAACATTAAATTTGAGCAAATCCATTTAGCCGTTTACAATATGCCCGAAAGCAATGATCCATATTCAATTACTAAATACTCATGTATGTTAATTTACTACCTGTACCAGATGTCGTCCCATTTGCAAATGGAAACAAAACAAAGGTGTTATCGAGTATTGTAACAGTATTCATCTGAATTTCAATAAAAAGCCAATGCCGACTTGATACAATTATTTTTTAGAACACTCTTGGAATTTTATTTTGAGCTGAGATATACGAAAAAAACAAAGCGAGCAAAATTCCCACAAATTTAATTTAATTTAGCAAATGAAACGTTTTTTTAGACCGCTATAAAATAATGATTTCGCAGATTATACTGTCTTTGATTTTAAACGTCTCAAATGTCTACCTATATTACTGTGTACATAGTTACTTATGTACCTACTTTCTCGAGCTGGTAAACACTAAACTCTAATTACACCTATAAACCATTCTTCCATTTGTTCAAATAAAAGAGCGTGATTTAATTTGAACATAATAATGTCGCGTCTGGGTATGGCATACTATTCGCCGTATTTTTTTACGTTAATTAATTTTTAAATTGATATTCCTCATTAGCGTACACCACATTAGTATAGCATAACTGATTTATTTTGAAAAAAAAAGAAAATAATAATGGTTTTGTAGATACGAAAATATATTTCAGTTTTATTTTTCTCGAAGATGAAACGTTAAACTGATTTAATTATTCTAAAAAATTGCTTTAATTTCTGCTTGTTATTCTCAGATTTTTTAAATATTGTTTTGACATTCGAAACGATTATCTGTTTATAAATAAATAGTTTTAAAGAATATCGTGTATGTACTTAATCGTCATGATTATCAGTATTAAAAATATTATTTTTTGACATCTCATCAAAGATGAAGAAGAATATGGAAGTCTGGGCATTTACGGGGCTGACGACCGTCATAGGCTGGTTTAAGTGATCACTTTACACACGTGTAACATTCACCAAATCTACCCATTATTGACAACCACACTACTCAAATTCTTGGAAGTTCTATATATATGAACCAATTTAGAAACCTTGTTCTTGAATCACTAGAACTTCACTAGAGACATCTATTGGTGAGATGTAAAGAAGCTTTTTATTAAGCAGAAACTCTTATATTAGTATTGTATTAAAAATATTCACAAGATTCAGACTCGTAAATTGTCAAATTAAATCCATAAAGCGAAATGTCAAATTAAGGGCTGCATGTTGCAAATTAATCAAATCATTGTTATTATTGGCAATTTTAAATAAATAATATTGTTAATCGTACCTTATCGTTGTAGGTAACAAAAGAATTCTGTACAGACGACATATTTTAATAATATTTTAAGTAATGAACACTAACCCTAGATAACTAAACATTCGTCCACGCGACGACGCCCTTCGAAAAAGTCAAGTGCACTTACTTCGCTGTACCCCCTCCCCCCACCCGCCAGGCTTTGTTTACGGAATAGTGATTTATTGTTAAATGTCTCTTACAATCATTCCTAATAAACCAAACTTAAGTGTCATGTAACCAGTCACTATTTTTAATAATTACTTTTGATCATTTTCGCGTTTTTATTGCGTAGTCCGCCTGACGAATGTTTAGTTACTATGTATCTACAAATATAGTTTAGTTATCTGGGGTTAAATTATAAATACTTTTTATGTAATAATTATCAACATTTACTAATAATTATTTAGTGAAATGCTTTAAAAATGATTTTGAATCTTTTATTTTTGATTTTAAGTCTGTCTAATAACGTATGTATAAAGAGTTACTGATATCTAATCCTCAAATAGATATTTTACGTACACGAGTCTTTTTTTTCCTCGTGATTCCATTTCTAGATAAAAAAAACATACATATACATATATATTATGGGTACAAATATTATTGAACACCGAAGCAAATGTATATTTTTACCTTTTTCGTAACTTTTATTCGTTATTGTCAGCATTGATCAAATCTCTCATGCGTGATATTTTGTTTTGTATCTCGGAAAGTTGTAAAGAATTATTATTTATCAAACCATTTTCAAGTTTTATTACATTTCGGTGATGGAAAAATAACTTTTTTAGAGGCGTCGACGCCGTGTAAAATCATTATCCGTGATTTTCTTTTTCGTCAACTTACATACATTGAAAAATGTCTTTATAGCAGTAATAATATAAAAACATTTCTTTTTATTGAGATATTTAAATGATTAATAAAAATTCTAAATTTATCTACATAATTTTACCATTCCGCTCTATATTTTGTTTATCGATTTTAACACTTGTAGTTTTTATATTCGATTATCAAAGTGATAAAATATTTATGATGTGATAAATAATTATGTGCATAATCGATCCGTTCTATGTTTAATAAAAACCTATTATACCGATAATTGTGTGCAAAAAATAGGTTACCTTGCCTATATTTCACAATATAAAGGTACATATTCTAATGAAGTGTCCTATTTTCATTTTTATAAATGACGGTAAACCTTTTATTTAATTTGAATTACTTGAATATATCATTGTTTTCAAGGAATGTAATGGTTTCGGTAATGGTTTCACTTCATAATTTCTCCCGAATTTAGGTACATTAATCATAAGGTAACAGTTTCAGGAAAGCAGTCCTACCATCTACAGATATATTAAAACATCAGTTGAAGGATATCTTAGAATTTACGTAGAAATATCCTTAGGGTACGTACTATAATTTTAAACTAGGCCTTGTGATCGATTACAGTGGATAGATAACTCATTAATTTCGCGATGTAGATAACTTTAACTTTACTTCTGAAGTTTTATTTCTAGTTTTATTTTTGTCATATTGAAATCGGTTATCTGTTTTCAGGAAGGTAAAGTTACTTAAGAAAAATATATTTGATTTTTTTACCGGTAGAAGTAAAGTTAAAGTAAGCAATGATAATGTTATCTTCCGTATGTAATTATGCCCAGGTCCCAACCTGGGTGGAGAAATGCAATATGACGTCTGCATTAGGCTGGATTTACACTGAGTCAGTTACTGACGTTAGTACTTACGCCGAGATCTGACTAACACTGTTTACACCGGTAATATAGAAGTCAGCATTGACGCGACACTGCTGCACTGACGTGAAAATCAATTTTTACGATTGTAGTACCGAGTCATCACTGACTTGCCTTGTGTTTGAAGTCAGTTACCGACTCAATGTAAAACCGGCCTTGTACGAGTAGTATACGTATTATGTTTCCTCGTAGGCAGTATTTTCTTATTTGATTGATGCTAATTATTTGATATAATTTTGATTGTATGTTTTCATAGATTGATTCAGACCGCGCCACCTGCTTTGATTATTTGCTCATAATTAAAATAAAGTTATTTTACAACATATTGAGTGGGTCCAAATACTTATTCACAAATCTGGATTATCTCCAATTATTGTAGATAATCCAGATTTGTGGACAAGTATTTGGAGACACTCAAAATGTAAATAAGATGTTTTCTGGCGTTTCTCAAGATTCGAACCTCACATACAAATAAAAAAGTTTCTGGTCAATAAAAAAGCTTATTCATCTCACCAATAGATGTCTCTAGTGAAAATTCTAGTGATTCAACTACAATGTTTCGAAATTGGATCATATATATAGAACTTCCAAGAATTTGAGTAGTGTGATTTTCAATCATGAGTAGAATCGGTGAATGCTACACGTGTGTAAAGTGATCACTTAAACTAGTCTTTGACGGTCGTAAGCCCCGTTAATGCCCAGACTTCCGTATTCTTCTTCATCTATGTTGAGATGTCAAAGAATAACACTGTAAAGTTATTTTATTTGAAAATGTTTTAAGACTAAAATCACTCGTAAACGAGTGGAGGCTTAGCAAAAAAATCTTTTAAGGAGAGTTTTGCAGACATTACATTACAGCAGTGATAAGTAGTAATTTTAAGAGGCGTAAATTGTCTCCACAATCTTCGAATAACATTTGGATTCCGGCATTTCTAATAAATAAACCCGATAAGAAAGTGGCGGAGGGAAAAGGGTGAATAGTGAATACCATTAATGGAAGAGACCTGTCATGGTGGCATGGGGCCGACGAAGGGCCGTGCCCATATTTAATGATCCACGTTCAACTGGAACTTTCAATTCGGTCGGCCAAATGGTGCAATTCATGGTGCAGTTAGGATAAAATTTGTGGGGCACATTTATTTTTATACGATCCTAAATCTATCGTAATATAATAATATCTTAACCTGGAGGTACTAAGTAAGTGGTTACGTTTGTTTGCTGCGTCAATATCAGGGAGGCTATTGCAAAGGAAAGATGACTCGTCAACTACAGAGTGTCGATAACATTATTTCGTGTATTAGGTTACAGTGGATAGATAACGCATTGATATAATTTAAACATCATTTCCGGACGTTTATTTCTAACGACTTTGGCATTTTGAAATCTTTCGCCGGTTTTCATAGTCATAGGAAGTTAATGTTACCGACAAACACATCTCCAGTAAAACGCCGTTTTAGCATTGAATTTTTTTTTCGAAATAATTATATGATTTTTAAAAGAAAATAGTTATCGAAAGGAAACGAGTTAAAAATTTTAAAAAAATCCAAACTTACTTATAATACAAATGTATATTCTAAAAATATCCAATATACATTATTAAAAAAAAAATTGGGCGTGAAAAGTTACGTGACCTCTCCGGTGGTGATTGAATTGTTGTTTGCGTTGTATACTCTTAACGTATGTCTCTCGTTACAGATTGCGTGCACATGCAGCTGTACCGGGACCTCAAGGACTACTCGCGCGGGGCGCTGCCGCGGGGCTCCGTGGAGCTGCGCCACTTCCTGGCCTGCGAGACCGGCTTCCCGCTGGACAGGGAGGCGCACACGCTGGCGCTGATGTGCCGCGGGGGCGGCGCCGTGCTCGCGCTGGGCGCGCCCGACGCGCTGCTGGCCTGGCGCGCGCGCGTGTCCCGCGCGTTGGCGGCCGGCGCGTGCTCGCGCTGGCCCGGCGTGCTGCGCGCGCCGCCGCCGGCCAGCGGCCTCAAGGCGGGCCCCGTGGCGCTGCACGTGCGCCCCGCGCAGTTCTGCCTGGTGGCCGGCCTGCCACCCCGAGTGCTGGCCGTGTGGGACATAGCAGACCTTAGGTGAGCCCCTATCGACTCCAATACCCACTAAAGTAAATATAGTATGCCAAAATATACGGCTGTCCAAACTCAAAACACAGTAAGACATTTTTTTGTAGTACGTTTTTTCTTGCATTTTTGGAATAAGTAGATTCTACTTAATCCAATAATGAAAAAAAAACGTACTGCAAAAAAATGGACAGCCGTAAGTGTGTCGGGTTGTGGTCCCGTGGTTAGCTTCTGGGACTCTTCTGTCAGAGTTTATTGGTTCGAACCCACTCTACCACAATTTGATACCTATTTCTCACATTCAGCCGCTTAGGCTCGCAGACATACATAGTATGAAATAAAAGTACATACTTTTGTAAATAATAAAAACACAAGTATTTCTTTTTTTATAATTACTAAACAAAAGCATCCTACCGGGCATAATACTGGATCGACCAATTCATTGTAGTCTCCTTTGCACCACTAGGAGCAGATGAAAGAGAGAGTGTGAGATATCTAAGAATTGGAAATAATACAGTTTTACACTTTTAATTACAAGTACTGTACGAGTACATTCTTCAGACAATGGATTTTATGTAAAATATTTCTATAGCTTCGATTTTTAAGAATTTTATTTAATATTATAACAAAATTTGGATATGGATTAGGTATGTCAAATTACTTGATAGCGGTCAGGTTAGGAGTCGAAATGATCGGCGAGGATGTATGAGGAGATGCATGAACTTAGAAGAGGCGAAGAATGTTTGTCACAAAAGTTTTTGCGCACTCCTCGACTTGCCTAGGGCGGCCCTGGATAAACACATGAATACTTCATATTTTTACTGCTGTATTTGCAATAAAAATATTAATTGAAATCTTGTACACGTTTTGTGTTATTGTGCGAGCGTTTCTGCTCAGAATTTTCACTCATGAGTTACATATTTTAAACATTAAGAGTAAACCCACTCACAAGTAGGAATAGGCTTAAAAACTTATAAACTTGGAGCCTAAGTAGGGCCATGATAAGCGGTGTTGCATAAGCCGTAGCTAGAGTAACTAGGACATTAGGTAATTCAAAATTATATTATTGCGCGTGGTCGAATCTTGCATCCAATTTTTAACAAAAAAGGAATGACAATGCCTTCGCCTTCAAAGAAAGAATCATTACTGCGTAATAATAATACAGTAGAACCTCTCATAACGAAAAATTAGCATAGCGAGCAAAAAAATGGGAAAAGGTGCTCCCTTAACGAGCGACATTTTGCATAACGAGTTACAGAGAAAGGGCAAAGAGAGGGGCCGGGACTTCCGTGCCAGTCAAAACACAAAAAAATCATTTAACGAGTAAGGTTCTGGAACGAATAATGCTCGTTATGAGAGGTTCCACTGTAGTTAGGTTGTGATGAAAGCTATAATGTAAAATGTAACTGTAATCAGATATAATGATACTTTGTTGCCTATTTCTCACGAACAACACTTTGGGCGTTTGTGCACTACACGGAATTTTACCGTCCGGCACTTCAGTTAGCATATAAAACGGATGATTGGCTTGGATTAGCTTGTGCTTTTGTCTTTCCTTCTTCGGATCGGTGTGCTCGATCGGTGCGTGATCAAGTTGCGCGTAAATTCGATCACGCTAAACTGTCGTAGTCGCTTTTATTTTTCAAAACCGGACTGCCGGACGGTAGTAAAATTCCGTGTAGTGCACAAGCTGCCTTTCTCAAAAACGAAATACCACTAATCGAGTTTGAAACAAAAATGAACATTTCGTGGTTTTTACAATGCTGATGATCAATTATATTTCATATTGGAGAAGCGTAGAGTGCCTCACACTTCAAATATTTATAATTTAAATTCAATATTTGCTTTTTGCACAATACTCAACTTATACCGGCGCGATTGCTATTCGTTATGACTATGACGCTCGTAGTATAACGTCATCAGTTTGAAGTGGATACTTTTGAACCGATAAACTTATGTACCTACTAAGATCCGCTAACGGTCGAAATGTCATGTTATGTAATATAATAAATTACATATTACATATGTATTTTTGTGTTTCGTGCAAAATAAATTGAATAAAAAAATGTTTTAAAAAGTTGGCATGCAAAATTGAAATGTATAATTACAATTTTTAAATCGGATGATCTCTTAAAAACTGATAAAATCTCTTATGAATTAAAAAAAAAACAATATTGGAAAATCATGATCATACCAGATTTATAAAGTATGTGAAAACCAGTTTATTTTGACGTCTTAACATAGACGAAGAAGAATGTAAAAGTCTGGGTTTTTCAGGGTTTATGGCCTGTCATAGGGTGGTTAAGTGATCGCTTTATACAAGTGTAACATTCACCATTCTACCCAAGATTAACAACTACAATACTGACATTTTTGGAACTCAACATATATTTAAAAAAATTCACGTCGCTCTTCATGTGTGAGTTCGCGACAATTTGAGTAAGCTTTTTATTTAGCAGAGACCCTTTTATTCAAATGTTTGCAAGATCTTAACCGAGTTATTTTACATACTGGGAGACGCCTGAAGTTTATTTTAGTCTAATAATATGATCTTTCTGAAAGCTGCCAAAGGAAAAATTATCAAATATAGATATATAAGTAAGAAAGAATACATTCATAGAGATAAAATAAATTTAAAAAATGAACAGGAGATATTTTTAAAGCATATGTTTTGCTATTTACATTATCTATAAAATGACATTTGGTATGAGTCCGCATCCGTGGTGTAATGGTTAGCGTGTTTAGCTACCTTGCTGGAGGTTCGATTCCTAGGAGGGGTGAAAATAAACATTAGTGAATTTATACTCTAATATTTATTTAATATTACCCCGGACTGGTCCCTGAAGCGCAGGAGTGATCACCTTGCCTTCATGCAAGTAATGATCGTGATGACACTGTCAATACGATGCAGTGCCCCATGGACCATTGGGTGCGGATAAGGCTTAGAAGAAGAGAGAGATAAAGTTTATCCGTCTATGAAATAAGATCAAGCAGACTAGAGTGTTAATAATAGGTTTGTTTGTCTTTAAATGTCATTTGGTATATTAATTGTTACCATGAAGTTTATTGGTCTATATAATGACATTTGGTATAGTAGAGTGTTAATATAAAGTTTTTTTTGTGGATAAAATGTTATTTGATGTACTAGAGCAGGCATGGGGAACCTGCGGCCTTAAGGCCGAATGCGGCCTTTTGGCTATTCTAGTGTGACCTTTTGACTGATGACCTTTTCGTAAATAGGCATTTTTTCCATATTTTTTTAAATTGCATTTTTAACAATTTATATTGTGATATAATTAAAATATTTAGTTTATAAGGTGTGATATAATTAATATATTTAGTTTAGGGGGGGTGTCAAAGTTTGTTTACTGCGGCCTCATGTTGAATCAGATAAGTGAATGTGGCCTTTTAAAATAGAAAGGTTCCCCATATCTGTACTAGAGTAATACATAAAGTGTATTCTTTTTATTTTCAGGCGCTATGGTGCAGTAGAAGGGGGGGTATGCTTCGAGGCGGGTTCTCGCTGCGGCAAACTCGGGGGTGCCTGGTTCATCAAAACTGATCGTCCACATGCTCTCGTCTCAGCTCTGGAGTCAGCTGCTCCTGCTCCCAGCAAAGGTATATCGCTTGTCATATCTGCAACTACTTTTCTTCTGATGATACCACTGACAAAAATAACAAGAAATTATTGAACATTGCAATCAGAAAGTCCAGAGTAATTAACAAGTTAAACTCAGGAATATTATTATTATTTAGATCTGACTATGCATTTTCGATAAAGGTCCACAGTGACCCATTCGTTTGTAACTGCCCGATCATTTGGCCATCATACGGCACCATTCATAACGCTAAAATACAAAATTTTAAATTCAAAATTAATTATGTTCACGGCGACCACCCTGAGTTGCGTTATACGAGTAGTTATATTATATAATTTCAACTTATTTTCTAATTACTGCATTAGTTTATGGGTATATACTTATGTTATAATAATATTTTTTTAATGATGGCATTAATAGAGTGATTTAACTCATTGAATCATAAGTAATCAACTATCTCAATTTTTTTTAAAATTATTTATACAAATCGAATACTCAAAAAGAAAACCTCATTGGAAAACAAAGTCATTATTAAATCTCATTGACCACCAAGATGAAAGATTGTTGGGTGTAAAAAATAGTTTATTTTCTTTGAAGTATTCAGGTAATTTAAATCATCAAATAAGGAGTCAACAATTTACCAATCAAGTAGGGTTATGGTGCAGTAGTTAGTGTCTGACTCTGGCAGAACTTTACTATCAATTATTCAATTTTCTTTTAACACTTTCCTAATTTTTTTGTTGCAGTAAACGAAGACACACAAAGCCAGTTCAAGAAACGTTTCTCCGAGATAAGCAGTTCATCACAGAATATGGTGAATGGCTTCTCTCCCGGCTGGAACTTGTACGGCAGTCACCAGTCAGAAACAGCCAGCAGCGTCGGATTCAACGATTGCGCCTCTCTCTCCGACATCACTTCCTCAGATAGAGACCACCGAGGAGGGAATCGACAAGCAGACAGCGGGAAGTGTGTCAGCTGCATGAGTCGCTTGTCCTCTCCCACATCTCCACTTGCGGGCAGTCCTTTTGGCATATGGAATAATGATATATCCGACAGAAGATCTGATTCCGACAGAGCTTCTCTTTATTCCCAGTCCAGTGGGGGAACTACTCCATCGGATTACTCCACTCCCCGTGGAACGTGTATTGCTGAAGGATTGATGTTGAACAAATCAGTCAGTTTTTGCGGATTCCCACCGCATCTGCGACCAAAAAGTTTGTGTCCATGTCGTTATTCTCAAAAGCCATTTATCGGTCCTTATGAGAATTATGATGTCCCCAGAGCGCCCATGCCACTCATACGTGTAAGTTTTTGTTTTTAATTTCTATTATATACTTATATTATTTAAAATGAAATCTTTATAAATGGTTTAATTGAATATCGTTACAACAAATTGGTCAAATTTTTACATAAATATATTTAAAAAATATACACATTAATAACATCAAATAACATTTTTACGATAATAATTTTGATTTATTTTTTGATGAATTTTTAATGAAATATAAAACAATGGAATTAGACAAGTTAGTCTATCAAAATTAGTTTAACATTTATGAACTACTTCTCTTAGCTGCTGAGTACATTAAACTAAAATTTATTAATTTATAATTCATTTTATACTTAATTTCAGGAATATCCAAAGGCAGGCGCACCTGAATCCAATTATGATGTGCCAAAGAACTTTAGAAAATGTTTATTGAGTAATAAGTGTAACTGTTCAAAGGAAGCTAAAATCCCCGAAGCTGGTACCAAGAATACATTAGCTGTTTTAAATGAAACAACAAAAGAACATGAAATTGGCATTCAAAGGACCACACCGTGCATCCCTAACTCTGCGAGTGTGGGTGTTAATTCAAATTATGTAAATATAGAACCGAGTGATCCGAAGACTAATGAACTGTCACAACCTGGTAGCAATAGCATTTCAGATTTATCTGTGACATTAGAGAAATTTGGAAGCTCGGCGGAAATATTACGGAATGCTGGATTCAGTCAAGATGAAATCGATGATTTAGAAAATATGTCGGATAAAGACATTTCAATATCTTGCGATAAAAACATTGAACTGAATATTACCGAAACTCCTAACAAAAAACATGACGGTTATTTGTTCATGCATCCTGTTGACTGCAATACTCAAATCTCCAATACCAGTGAAGAAAAATTCCCCGCACCTAAATCGAGTGAAAATTTAAATTTATCAAAAAGGAAATCTAGTTCTGCAGACTTCCTCCAAAAAGCAGAGGCATTTCTGGATTTATCGAAAAGCAACAGCCATAAAGACATATCTTTGGAAATAAATTCTCTAAAAAAGAACTTGAAATATGAATGTGGAAACGATAATTGCTCGAATCTATGTGATAATTGCAACAGTTGCTTCAAAACACAACCAAATAAACCTACTACTCTTATTATCAACAATATTCCTACGGAATGTTCTCTGTCTAGTCAGTCCAAGGACTCTGTAAAGATTCGTAGATCTTGTAGTTTCCCTAGTAAATCCACAAAGAACAGGGATTCCTCCAGTTCCAATGATTCAGGCGTGTCCACTGGATCATTGAAACATCACAAGGGTGATTTTAGTGATTTTGAAACATTAGTTGCTAATGGACATGTGTGCATGAGACGTCAAAGGTTTTCTACCAAAATAAATAGAAAAGTAAATTTAGATACGATGCAAAATATTTCATTTCAATTTGATGAAACATTCCAAGTTCCCAAATCCCGCTCTTGCGAGAACGGATCAAAGCTGCTTGTCAGGAGAGACACAAAAGGTAAATATAGTACTTAACTAAATACTTTCCAATAATTTATATTATATTTTTAATATTTTTATTCAAGCCTTCTGGGCCAACAAAAGTAAGCCCTTTAGGTCAGCAGAGGGATAAATATGCATATATATATGAAAATGTATAGATGTATCTATCCTATAATCCTGAATATTTAAATATATGTATGTATGCATGTATACTTATTTGTCCAGCTAAAGCTTGAGGTCGGAACACCCTGTCGATATCACTTTCTTCAAACTAATCCGGGACAAATTTCTAGATCGCAACACATATTTCTACCTTACAGATACTATCTCAAGATAGGAAAATTTTAGGATCCTTATTTTTTTTAACTGGACAAGATAAGAAAAATAATGTATTAATTTTTAGACAATTGCAAATTTAAAACTCAAAAATCCGAAAAATGCTGAGAATTGGCAATCATCGTGTCAGTTTTTACTTTGTATGCAGCCATAAACTGTTTATCTATAGGTACTTATTTATTTTTTTACAAAAATGTTTATAAAATTAGTATATAACCACTCACCGAGATTTTTACGTCTACCGGTTTCGAGACGTACCCGTCTCTTCGTCAGGACAATCACTAACACAGCATGCAAACAATACTACCCTTCACCACCATAGCACCATTTACACACTCAAAACTACACAAAATGTCTAACACATGTAACACAAGAGACGGGTACGTCTCGAAACCGGTAGACGTAAAAATCTCGGTGAGTGGTTATATACTAATTTTATTAACATTTTTGTAAAAAAATAAATAAGTAAAAATGACTAACCACAAAGTAAATGCTTTAAATTTGAATAATATTGAGAATATGTTTATCTATAGTCTGTAAAACTGTAAACAGTCACTTAGTGCTACAGTGGAACCTCTTTCTCAAGTTTCTAAGCTAGGATATGCATCTACTTCCTGTGCTCCATCGACATGTTATATGCTACATTCTATGCTTTGACTTTGTTCTGTAATATAACATATATTATTTCATATTTCTATCCCCTCATAAAATTACCAAAGTACTCTAGCTTTTCTGTTTTGTAATGCAGAATAATTTATCATTATGGTGTACATAGTACATGAAGATATTTTATTATTTACAGGATGCTCATGCAGCGATGCCCTGAACGGACGAAGCCCGAGTAGCTGCAGTTCTGAAGTATCGGACTGTTTAGACACTCTGTCAGTGTCTTCTATCAGCTCTAACGAAATAAGCAACCGAAGTACAGCGAGACCTCGCTCGGGAAGGGAATATTGCTCCATACTACCAGTACAGTCAGCCTTGCGACTTCCTCACTCATGTCGGTGCTATTCTCCTGGACAAGTAGTCTAAATTAATTTGAACAGATAAAAAAATATTCTATTGCTTATATTCCTTTATTTTAAAACTACATATGTATTAATATGTACATAAATATTCATAGTAAATTGATTACTTCTTATTGCAGTTAAAAATGTGAATCAATAAATTAAAGACTTATGGATTATTTACTTAAGACACAAGTAATCTTGGTCACAAAACAGTCAGAACATTGCAATGTACGTAGTTATTTTTATGTACATATTTTTGTTTGTTATTTTAGTGCTATTAATGAATATCCTAATATTGTTTAAAATTTAAAACATTATGTTTTCATAATGTTATGTAAAAATGAGTTACATATATAATTTGTTAAAAAGTAATATATTTTTAATTTCAATATTTTAGGAAATATATATTAAGTGTTATTTAATATTTGGCTTTTTTTCACAATTATCATCATGGACAATTATGTTTTTATTTTAGTGAAAATAAAACTTTTAAAAGTCATGAAAATGGTTTAAATTATACTATATAGTGATGTTTTATTGTACATACATTTATACTGTGTATTTAATCAATTTACTAATACCCACCCAAAAACCTATTAATTTCAACTGTATTTATCACAATATATACCATTATTAATTTTATTTAAAAGAAAATTGTATTTATTTTTATATATACTCATTACTATTTCATCTTAAAATAGTTTAATTAGTTGCCATTAAAAAAATGTGCAATCAGTTAGGCAGAACAATATTTAAAAAAAAATGTTTTTCTGTAAATAAAAATATGGTTAAAATGATTTTACATTTGAAATATGCTTATTTTTATTAAGGTTTAATTATTTCTTATTGTTTGTAATCATTTTCTCAATAAAAAAAAAAAAACAAAAAAACACTACAAAACTAATCTCTATTCCAAAGTTTTATGTAATTATATGTGTAGTTATAACTATTACATAGATATGTATATCTATTTTAATGCTTAGAAGTTAAAAATAATAATTTAGGAATACATATTGATCAATATATTTAATTTAATTATTAGGAATGTTATTTTAAGTTGTTTCTTAATTTATAAATATTGAGAATAAATTTGTAAATCATATTCCTTCTAAGAAGGTGTTTTATTTTATTATACCTAATAAAAATAAAATATATTATACAATAAATAGCATTTTATTTTATGTGTATTCAATTTTTTTTTAAATAAACTGTGTGAGCTTTCTGAATTATAATATTAAATAGATTCAACAACCTTTTTTTTTATTCCCGAAAAAGCACCAAAGATATATTTTTTGTAGAAAAACAGCTTCACACTTCAATTTTCAATGAAAGTCTTCATAAATTATTTTTTAATATTATCAATGACAAAAATGCTATAGATTTTCATACTTGTGGGATTTCTCAACATACATGTTTAAATAAATTAATAACTCCAAACGCTGTTTATACATAGAATTCCCCTAACAAGTATTATCAAAACTATTGTTACATTTTGTGTAAAAAAAATATGGAAAATACATTTTGTTCATACATTTTTTCTCTGGAGCCTTTTTTGAACTGTAAGTATTAAGGTGGGGACTGACCAAGATAATTCGTCGTAACGTCACCCGCGGCGAGCGCTCCGATTATGGATGGAGCGCTCTGCTCGCTGTACTGACTATACGAATGCTCGCATCGTAACATGTTCCGTAACGACAAAATGGCTCCGGTCAGTCCCCACCATTATATGTCTGCTATACAAAACTTGGCACAATCAGGTATGTCAAATACTTGAAAGCGGCCGGGTCAGGAGTCGTAATAATCGTCGGGTATGTATGAGGAGATGCATGTATGTAGAAGAGGCAAAGAATGTTTGCAAAGGCAGAGTGGTGTGGCGTTCGATTCTCTCTGCCTACCCCTGCGGGGAAGCGGCGTGATGGTTAGTTAGTTAGCTTTTTTAAATGTTAAAATGACCTGGATTTCAACAATGAATTTTGTTAGTAAATTTTCTACCAAAAAGCACCCCATCCTTTTTTGATACAAATTATGCAAAAAATTAAATCTTCAATTATAATTCAAGTAGGTAGTTCGTAAAACAAAAAAAGGGTTGTCTTCTTTTTTTGTTTTGAATTTCGTTAGAAAGGCTACCTTAACTCCTTTCTGTAATCAAGCTTCATATAATTATCTAATTTTTATTTACAGACTGTCAATCAGCTGAATTTGTGAACACACTACAGACGGGAAAGGTATGTCTACCTGTTCAGTCGATTGATGCTTAAAGGACAGGAAAAGTATTTTTACCTTCTGCGCTGGCTTCATTTCAAAGTTAGAAAATAATGAAATATTAAAAAAAAAAAAATCATTAATATTATGTACCAATCTCTTTGTTACGGTCTTAACTATATGTATACAATTATCAAATCCTGTCGTCAACGGTCCGCAGGCGTAAAACACCCGTCTGAAAAGTTTCATAATTTTTTAATATAAACTTGAAATAATTATACTAACAATAATACAGGTATGTTAAAAACGCAGGCGTAAAAACCCCTGTCCGAAATGTGTTAATTTACATTTTGTTCTCTTCCATAGTGTAGAGATGAAAATAATTTGATACCATCCAAATTCTAGGCTCAATTGCTAGTGAGGTTAACATTATACCATAATATTTAATATTATGCTACCCTGAACGCTCACCTACAGTGTTAATACTGATCTCCTTGCATTAAAATAATTTATAATAAAATAAAACTTTATTATTTAATATAGTAACCAGTATGCATAACTCAATTTTGAGTGCTTTGCAAAAACAAAAATACAGCAGCCTACGCACCGTTGGTTGGGGATAAGAAACAAAGAAGAAGAAAGATACATAAAGGAAAAAAAAGGTAAGGCAAAGTAGATGCCATCAGGTACCATGAATGTGGCTTACAGCTTTGTCAAACACTACACAACTGACATACTCGAAAGGGAGACATGGCGAGAGAATTATCCCTACACCTTTCGAAGTGGAGACATCGTATGGTATACGGATGGATTAAAAATAGATGGTCGGGCAGGCTCTGGAATCTTCGGCGTCCACCCCAGACAGAAAAAATCAACTTGTCTGGGAGAAAATGCCACTGTTTTTCAGGCTGAAATGAACGCAATCATGGAGTGCGCCCACATAAACCTATACCGATCATACTATAACAAAAATATCTACATCCTCTCGGACAGCCAGGCGGCGCTTAAGGCCCTAGGCTCCGTTGAGATAAGATCTAAACTAACGTATGAATGCATAGAGGCTAAACCGCCTGGGCGAGAGAAACGCGGTAAGGCTGGTTTGGGTGCCAGGGCATTGTGGTGTCATGGGCAACGAGGCTGCCGATAAACTTGCAAAAACTGGTGCTGAAAGGCCACCAATGGGCCCTGAGCCCATATGCGGACTGACACTCAGCACTATCAAGTTTAGTCTGAAAAACTGGGCCATGGACAAGAGCCAAGAGATCTGGTCCTCAGGGATGAAACATCCAAAGGAACTGATCACAGGGTACTCTCGGAAATTCAATACTCACAGAAGCTCTAAAGCTTAGCAAAAAAACAAATAAGGATCCTAACCAGGACCTGACAGGACACTGCAGACTGAGGAAACACATGACAAAAATTGGACTTCATGACTCCCCAGTATACAGATTTTGTATGGAGGATAATGAAACGCCAATCCACATTCTCTACAATTGTGACGCACTCGCTCGCAAACGAAGTCACATCCTTGGAGGACCTCTACTGGACCCCGAGAAGGTGAAGCTCCTACCAACAAGACAGGTCGTGAGTTACATGACTCATGTAGGTCTTGGCAGTGAGCTGTAATACAGAGGGAGGTCACAATAGACCTAATATGGTCGCAGTGACTTAAGGGATGCAAGATCCCTTGACCTCAAAAAAAAAGGCAAAGTAGGGTCCTTTCAGAAATTTTTATTAATGATATGAAATAATAAATAAAAATTTTAATGTATGCAAAAAAAAAAAATTTTTACTAAATTTCGCAATTCTGAAATATTGAAAAAAAAAAGTCTTAAACATAAAGCAATAATTATTATGATATTTGTTTACCTCAAAAACTTTCGTTAGGAAAATTTAGATCATTTCAGAATGGAAATTATTAATTTTCCTCATTTTCAAGATGAATACAAAAATAGTTCGTATGACCATGACGGAAAGGTCATAATTGCATGTTCTATTTTATTCATCTGCGCGAGTTAGTCTTGTGATTAGTACCAACTGCAAAATGTTAAGCCGTTCGCAATTCGCAGTTGTCCAAAATCTGAAAATCCGAGATCGACGATAATCTAAAATTGTGAGATACTACGCGCTGAAATTGAGTGTTGTAAAAAAAATAGTATTATCAATGTAAAAGTAACTACAAATATACGTTGGTTTTTCTTAAAAATGTACCGATTTAAGGAATCGAAAAAAATGCGGTGTTCGTGACTCTTATCACTGTTTGATTTGTTTACAACTCGTGCGTAAGCACTGCCGAATCGCTTATTGCGACACCGTGCATATTGTTTATTTATAGACCCGCTATTGCAATCATGTAATTGAAATATATTTGAAAAAAAAATATGTCACAAAGGGATGGCGCAATACATCTTTTCGCCGGAGGGTAAGAATGATTTTTGAATTCCCTCCTGTGTATCGAATCCTTATCTCTGTTATTTCACCAGAACTTGAGAAAATAACCTTCCATCATTTGCGCCGAAGTGTAAAGATGTTCTGTGTATGTCATGCCAAATGTCATCTATCAGGGACAAGATAGCCGAAAGTAATTATTTTCACAACGTATATATATTTTAATTATTGCAGAAAAACGATACTTTTGCCATGCTAAGAATTTATTGTAGAAATTTTAATCTTCCTTGAAAATTTTATGTATTTTTTGGAAAAAAATTGTGGTTTTTTATATGTGGGTAAGATTAATTAAATAATATCAAAACATCACAGGCTCGCTAAAATTACGTATATCAGTCTTCTTTTTTTAAATCACACATGCAGTTATTCCAGTATATTTTTATAAAATTTTATTTTAAAATTTGTAATTTATTTTTTAAATAATTTGTGTCAACGAATATTAATTCAACACATTAAATTTAATTTCTACTGTAAAACATTTGTGATCTAAATTGTTTTCAGAAAGGCTCCATATAACATGAGTAAAATCATGAAATTTTACAAAAATTAATAAAACACGAACTTGTTGGTACCATTATGCCAACCAGTTCCGACTAATACTCTATCTTCTTCAGGGATGGATAGGTATAATAGCTTCACTTGGCACAAGCGCCCAGGCATTTCCTTACAAGGGAGGGACAATAATATCCTCCTATTACTTTAGAAACATCCCTTTTCACAATGTGTTGTATAATTATCAAAATAGAAGGTAATGTCTATTTGTTGGCACATCTTTGGGATTAATATACGTACATATTTATTTTGAGCAGTTGAATGTGTATATAATCACATTTAGTCATATTTAAGTCTCGTCTGTATCATATTTATGCAATGTTATTGCCAAATAAATACACAAGTGGACTATTAATATGTTAAATAAATAGCTTTTCAAATGTGTTTCTATTTGTTTGCTACAATTTTAGTTGTTTATTTATCCATTCTCCTTATCATTCATCGTTCACTTTGTGTAACACCACTTTTAAAACAAAAATTATCCATTTAATATCTCAATTATTGATCTCTGTGTCTGGGTCTGCATAATTTTCATAGTAATGGATTATCTTACAAACTGACAGGCGCTGTGGCATAGTAGGGTAGATACTCGACTGGGTCTAGCGTCACAAGTTGGATTCCCACCAATTGCAAAATGGATTCAAGATAGATTTATTTTTAATTGGCCTGGGTGATTGTTATACATTTCCCATCCCTATTCTTCTGTCAACTGATTGTCTTTAATTAGTTTGTAACATTCTGTTAACACACATGAACTACTTCTTGTTTTAAAAAAAATAACTGAAATTGGGCATAATATGTTCATTTCAATTTGGATACGTTTATACATCTTCGGAGAGCGTAAACAATTCTTTACTACACACCAATCAATAACCACAAATAAAATAAAATTCTGTCATTTAAATCTTCAATAAAAAAATCCTTTCACAATTATTTTATAAAATTAGATGTTTATAAAATTTGTGTAATAATATTTTTCAAAAATAAGTATAATGCTATTAGTAGTAAGAGAGTTAGACTTTTCCATTCCATCGACTAGGTTTTTTAGCCTGAAAGATTTTTGTCAGAAGTCAGATCAGATCGAAACAAGTTGTTGTTTTTATTATTTTTTTATAATGATATATCAAAATTGTTTTAACGTTATCTTACACCTTAGTCTGTATAGTCAACTACTGAAATTCAATACAATTAACCATTTTATGCATTACTTTTCTCAGGTAGGCTAATAAAGTTAAGTAGTATTAGTATCGAGAGATGACCTTGAGAGAGGAAAGAAAACAAAAGTCCACAGTCCTGTTATGACAAATCACTCTTTTTGATTTAACAATATTAATTTTCTAATAATTAGTACGCTTGAGCAGTACCTAGAGTAATGATCCGCAAACAACACAAAAAGTTAATTAAAAAGGCAATAACGCACTATAAAGTACAAGGATTCCTCTTGCACATATTGTTTTTTGTAATGATTGGAAACGCTTTGGCATCAGATTGACCCAATCCAATTGATTATGGACAATGAGTTGCATAAACAACTGGACCATGCGAAGTAAAGCTGTCATATATTGGAAGCGGTAAATATTGCACAGGATAAGTTAAAACTCGTCTGGTGTACTTATCAATGGCTTATTATTATTTGCTTCCCAAGTAATTTCTGTTCAATATTGGAATACTTCGCTACTCTGATGCATTGTTTCACCCATTTGCACTTTTGTACCATCTTTCTTTTCCGCACTTCTAACGCATGTACCGTTCAGAATGCAATTAATGATAATAAAATATGTATGTGGATGATATTCTAATATCATCATTAACTTATTTAACAATATTCACTCTTTCCACGTTGGCAACAATTTATGGAACTCATCGCCGCCAATACAGAAAATAAAACCTAATGTGTTTGTACAGAGTGGCGGGAACTGCGGGAGCGGTGGTGACATGCCCCCTGGAGGTGGTCAAGACCCGGCTGCAGTCCTCTCGAGGAGTACCTGGGCCGATACCACGCACAACACATTCGCAGGTAATTTTCTCTATATTTTTCCTTCTAATATTTTAATGTATAAAGTGGTATACATGTGTGTTTATCCCCTTTTTATTTTTATCAAAGCAATTATGGTAATATTGTCATTTTGATCCTCTAACAACTCCATTAGTTAATCCATTTAGCTATCACTTATCGTACTTATTATATTTTTTTGAAACATACCTACATTGACTCTCTTACTGCCGTCACTACTCCACATATCTTTATCGCACACCATGTTATAAAACATTTTCACTGCTTGCCAATTTCTTACGGTTAAAAACAAAAAATGAAAATATTTTGTTTACTTTCAAAATAACAATACAACTTTTATAACTTAATTATAATGTAGACCTGTTTCGAAGCAATCAGCTTCTTACTCAAGACTAATTAATGCCCAAAATTATCTATGTCAAGCATGTCAAACTCGCAGCCCGCATGCGGCCCGCGGTTATATTTTTCATTATTTTAATTCTTCATTGAAATCATTTTCTTGTATGGGATCATATGATATTCTTTTACAAAATCATTAATTTGGATCTACTGTACCTTATGTGACTGTTTTTTATTATAGATTATTCACTTAAATTTAGATAAAAATGAAAATATGATTTTGAGTTTTTTATGTGGCCCGCCGGCGTACCCAATAAACCTTATGCGGCCCTCGATGCCTTTTGAGTTTGACACCTCTGATCTATGTAACAAAAAAAATCAAATATTAGTCAGCAGGGCTTGGGTAGGAATCTCAAATGCCTATTTCTTGTATTGATAGGCAGTTACAGACAAAGGAATATTTTGTAAGTTATAAAATTAGAAATCACAATTTTAGTGGTTGAAATATTGTTTATAAACATATTGTATTGTGGACCCCAATGTCTAAATAGGTTTTTTCCGCTCACATTTGACTAAAATTGGAATTCAAACCATCATCACCAAAAATATCTTCCATCTTATTTTATTATTTGAAATATCATTAAAAATTACAGCTGGATAGGAAACAAAATGAAGATATTTATAGCATATAAATACTTATCTTAATATTATACATTATTCTTATCTGTCACAGTGATGAGGTGTGGAATAGTACTAGTTGAGTATCCTTCCAAAATAATATAATTACTACACGCAATGTGTACAGCAGATAAAACTGCTTTTCTATATTTTAATAAGTCTTATCCCCAGTAAAAGTAAATAGTTGACCTTTTAACGTTCAATGTCAGATGAAATATCTTACGTAATTTAATTGGCACAAAACAAATGGCCACTGATTTACTGCATTGCAGCATTCTAATATTTATTAGAGTTATTTAAAAAAAAAATTGTTCAATTTTTCATGCATATCAATTACTCCTATATGTACATGTAAGGCTCAAAATGTAAATTCACAGGTTGTGGATTGAAACTAACATTTGTACTGAGTTGTTTGAGAAAAAAATAATTAATTGGGAAATATTTTAACCATTGTAAATAAAGATATATTGAAAACATAAAAATCCAATTTATCGATATTTGTTTCACATAGGAGGGGTCCATATGTGGATATGCACTATGTAAACAAATCTTCTGACCCCTATCCACACCAAATGGTACATTGCATCGTATAGACGTGGTATTATCTTGATCATTAATTAACTTGATGTAACATGAATGCAAGGTGATCAGTCCTGCGTTTAAGGTACCAGATAAAATAAGTCTATTTAACGTTTAATGATGGAAGACTATCGAGATAAAATTTTAGAAAGACCAGACGTAGATTTCTAGGTCAATGCAACTTGATTTAAAAAAAAAATATTATACTAAGTATATTTAAAATCTATTTATATTTTGCCATATTTTCTGATTTTTTTTCCTAGATAAGATTAATCATAATGTAGGTACTACATATATTTATGCTTAAATATTATTTTTTGACATCTCATCAAAGATGAAGAAGAATATGGAAGTCTGGGCATTTACGGGGCTGACGACCGTCATTGGCTGGTTTAAGTAATCACTTTACACACGTGTAACATTCACCAATTCTACCCATTATTGACAACCACACTACTCAAATTCTCGGAAGTTCTTTATACATGAACCAATTTAGAAACCTTGTTCTTGAATCACTAGAACTTCACTAGAGACATCTATTGGTGAGATGTAAAGAAGCTTTTTATTAAGCAGAAACTCTTATATTAGTATGTGAGGTCCGAATCCTGGATTATAATCACACACATGAGAAACGCCAGAAAATACCATTTTCATTTTTATTATTTAAGCTTATAATTTGACCAGATAATTTATTTACAACATTTTGAGTGTGTCCAAATACTTGTTCACAAAATCTGGATTATCTCCAAAACATTATGCCTAAACACGGAATATCCTATGAAAATATTGATCATGTGTATTTTTATAATTTTTTTAATATATTATATCATCTGTACTTTTGGAAGATGAAAACTCGAATTCTAAATATCTCAAATAAAGGGGACTCGCCTATTTATTTAACTGTGAAGATGCATCCCTAGATGGTGAAATGATAAATTCAATATAAAAACGTTAGTTCAGAATAACTATAAAAGTATTCTAACTACATCATGTATATTATTGTAGTTTTGTTTTATATCCTGGTCTGCTGCCATCTATTAGAAGCATTATCCTTATCTCGTGGATGTAATTAAGTTAGAAACATTTTGTTTATCAACATAATAATCTTTATAATCATACTGATTATTGTCATTCACTGTAATTGCCATAATCTATAATGACATTTGCCTTGGAAGTATGCAATATTGGCTAGGTATTTAGTTAGCACAATTGTATGTCAACACACACATGTAACTCATTACAGACATGCTAATGAATTAAACCAAGCCATACAATAGAAGGATGTGTTAAAAATTTCAATTTTATAACAATCTTTTATGGAAATATCAAAAATATGTAACATTACTGGGATTGGTTACACCTGATAAAATTATTATAATACATTGTGGTAATACTTTGATTAATGTAGTTAATCTTAAGTATCTAAACTAAACAAACATATATTTTAGTATGCCAATTTACCTGTATATTACATGTGGTGCATGAAATCAAAATAGCAATTTTAGATGAGATTAAAAAAAAAAATTAAATAAATGTTTTGCCATGTATGACAATATGATTACTCTTACATTTTTGACAATATTTTTCTGAAAATCTTGAATACTACCTGAATTGTTGACAATAAATTGGTCATTTTTATACTAGATATTTCATATGCATATTTATGAAATTGTGCCATTTACGAGTACCCTTTATACCTTGAAACAAATAATAATAAATAATTGGCTAAAACAGCAAATTATTTTGTTATTTCAGATGATGGCTAATGTGTCACGAAATGGCACCAAGTCATCTTCCAGAGTAAGCCTCATCCAATGTATAAGGTATGCAAAAGATACTAATAGACTCGGGTAATTAAATAGGGCAGTACATATTACAATTCATAAGGTTAAGTCTTGGAACATTCTAACTTATTTTGTGCAATTTCCTACCAGTTTAGAACTTTATTAGAATTATGTATTTAATTTTTGGAATTTATTTGAAATGTATTTTGGAATAATAATCCCCGAGTTGTTAAAAAAAAAAAAAACTTCAAGGAATGTAATTCAATAAATAATAGAGCTGAAGTGATATAGTTAAAATACAGTATTGAGCCTGTTCTATCCATTATAAAAATAAAACAAACAAAATAAAATTATTCCTTAGTTTAGAGAAATTACAACTGTTTGTTTTCTAAGATTTTTTTATTATTTAAATTTACCAAAGAATTTATAAAATATTAATTTATAAAAATGTTATTTTAAGATGACGATTTACAGAGCATAATATACTTTTTCCAATACATGCTTTTATTTAAATGTTAATTTACTTTATTTTATTCCAGGCACATTGTAGAGACTGAAGGGCCACGGGCACTGTTCAAGGGCCTGGGGCCCAACATAGTGGGAGTAGCTCCATCACGAGCAATATACTTCTGTACATACTCGAGAGCCAAAGCTTTGGCTAACAAGCACTTACAGCCGGACACTCCCCTAGTGCACATCACAGCCGCCTTTGCCGCTGGTAAACCCATATTTATTATCTCACAATTTTGTCTAATATTCAACAAATACAGGTTTATTTCTTTTAGAATAATTACAAAATCTCTCATAGAAATTATTATTTAACTTATTTTTTATTAATACTCGTAATTAAAGTATTCTTTAAGTATTAATTGATGCGGCAATAGTTTGTGAATGTTATCAATATAAAAACACCTGTTTTTTTATTATATATTGCGCATTAAAATACATTTTCACGTAAAATTTTTAATGTGAGCTCTATCTTATTAAAAAAGAAAATATTAGAAGAATTTATGTTAAAGAAAAAATCTGTGATCACTATATATTATTCTTCATATGAAATTCTGCATATTCTCTATGATCGCAAACAAGTAGCGTTCTGCTATTGCTACTAATGGATACATTCACTGTTTACAACTATCCATTCATTGTGGACAGTAGTGTTGCACACTACAAAGAGCGCATTTTAAAGTTCTATATGTTGGCTATTGTAGTGATGAAGTTCGAACCGAGATGATGTCAAGTTGTTTGTATTATGTCCAGGTTTCGTCGCCAGCACAACTACGAACCCGATATGGTTTGTAAAAACCCGACTACAACTAGATGGACAGGTTACTTCTGCCGGTCAATGTATAAAACGAATATACGCACAATCAGTTAGTATAATCATTTCTTTATTATTTGCTGAGGATGACACAAACTTATCATTTCTCCTTACCAGTTATATCAAGAATTCATTTTAATGATAAACAAATGGCTCAATCCAATTTATGTCACAATGTGTAAATTAATAACTAATAAAATAATAAAGTTATATAAAATAACTTTTGAAATGAAATAAATTTTATATGATCAATCACTTTACTACCTATTTATGTTTTAAATAATTTAAATATCTGAGAAAATTAGTAAAACTTTTATCAGTATACATGTCATGTTTCTATATATATAGATGTATTGCAGACACTATGCTGGTTTAAAATTAGCCTTAATGTTTTTTTTTGTAAATCAACAGGTACTGGAACTCACCTTTAATGTTGCGATATTAAACATGTAGTTAAATTAACATGAAATATATCGCACACTGAAATCAACACAGTTACTAAAAGAAAGCATATTTTTTTTCAGGAAAAAAATAAAAGAAAAAATATTTCGAATGTATAGAAATTTTGTTGTAGAGTGCATCAGTTATTTTTCAGCGGTTACCTGATAGGTGTCATTGTACTTTGTGACATACCATACCTCTTAACTTTTAAATTTTTATCATGCCATTTTGTATTTTTTTTGGAAATTTAAAGAAAGTATTAAATGTCAAACTGTAGATTTTGTTGTTCTATTGATAGATGGCATTATTCAATTATGTTTTGTTTTATTATAAAGTAATTGTCAAGTAAGTGTACAATATGGAGTCAGATTGAACTTCTGTTATGTTTATCTTTCTCTTTCTCATTTTGTGTTGACGGTTTGGTGTTTTGCAGGGAATATTAGGATTTTACAAAGGGATTAGCGCATCATACATAGGCATAAGCGAAACGGTGGTTCACTTTGTGTTGTACGAGGGCGTAAAGGCGCGGCTGGTGGAGGCGCGGCGGCGCAGGCAGGGGGCGGCGGGGGGAGGGGACCCCGACCACCCGGACCGTCGCCAGCCCAAGGACTTCCTGGAGTTCATGGCAGCCGGAGCTTTCTCCAAGACCGTCGCCTCGTGTATTGCTTATCCACACGGT